>NC_058409.1:107131706-107142254 GCF_002201575.2 Neomonachus schauinslandi | reverse complement strand
AGCTTTTGCACAGCAAAGGAAACAGTCAACAAAACCAAAAGACAACCGACAGAATGGGAGAAGATATTTGCAAATGACTTATCAGATAAAGGGCTAGTATCCAAAATCTATAAAGAACTTATCAAACTCAACACCCAAGGAACAAATGATCCAATCAAGAAATAGGCAGAAGACATGAAGAGACATTTTTCCAAAAAAGACATCCAAATGTCCAACAGACATATGAAAAAGTGCTCAACATCGCTCGGCATCAGGGAAATACAAATCAAAATGTCAATGAGATACCACCTTACACCAGTCAGAATGGCTAAAATGAACAAGTCAGGAAACAACAGATGCTCGCAGGGATGTGAAGAAAGGGGAACCTCCCTACACTGTTGGTGGGAATGTAAGCTGGTGCAGCCACTCTGGAAAACAGTATGGAGGTTCCTCAAAAAGTTGAAAATACAGCTACTGTATGACCCAGCAATTGTACTACTGGGTATTTACCCCAAGGATACAAATGTAGTGATCTGAAGGGGTACGTGCACCCCAATGTTTATAGCAGCAATGTCCACAATAGCCAAACTATGGAATGAGCCAAGATGTCCATCGAGAGTTGAATGGATAAAGAAGATGTGGTGTATACACACACACACACACACACACACACACACGCACACAATGGAATAGTATGCAGCCATCAAAAGGAATGAAATCTTTCCATTTACAATGACGTCGATGAAACTAGAGGGTACTGTGCTAAGGAAATAAGTCAATCAGAGAAAGACATGTATCATATGATCTCACTATTGATATGTGGAATTCTTAATCTCTGGAAACAAACTGAGGGTTGCTGGAGTGGTGGCGTGTGGGAAGGATGGGGTGGCTGGATGATAGACATTGGGGAAGATATGTGCTATGGTGAGTGCTGTGACGTATGTAAGACTGGTGAATCACAGACCTGTACCTCTGAAACAAATAATACATTATATTTAAAAATAAATAAATAAAAGAAGATAGTAGGAAGGGAAAAATGAAGGGGGGAAATCGGAGGGTGAGACGAACCATGAGAGACTATGGACTCTGAATAACAAACTGAAGGTTGTAGAGGGGAAGGGTTGGGGGGGGATGGTTTAGCTTTGTGATGCATATTAAAGAGGGCACGTATTGAATGGAGCATTGGGTGTTATACACAAACAATGAATCATGGAACACTACATCAAAAACTAATGACGTAATATATGGTGATTACCATAACATAATAAAATAAAATTAAAAAGAAATAGAACTACCCTATGATCCAGCAATTGCACTATTCAGTATTTACCCAAGGAATGCAAAACACTAATTCAAAGGGATACACACACCTCGATGTTTATAGCAGCATTATCTATAATTGCCAAGCTATGGGAACAGCCCAATTTTCCATCAATGGATGAATGGATAAAGAGATAGATAGATAGATAGATAGATAGATAATCATTCAGCCATAAAAGAGAATGAAATCTTGCCATTTGCAAAACATGGATGGAGCTAGAGAATATTATGCTAAGCAAAATAAGTCAGTCAGAGAATATTATGCTAAACAAAATAAGTCAGTCAGAGAAGAAATAACATATGATTTCACTCATGTGGAATTTAAGAAATAAAACAAAGGAGCAAAGGGAAAAAGAGAGGCAAACCATGAAACAGATTCTTAACTAGAGAGAACCAACTAATGCTTACCAGAGGGGAGGTAGATGGGGGAAAGGGTTAAATAGGTGATGAGCACTGGTTGAACTATTATACTGTACACCTGAAATTAATATTACACTGTATGTTAACTAACTTGAAAATTAAATAACAACTTTAAAAAATCTATCAATGTATATTAACAGGTTAAAGATGGAAAATATAATATTGTACCAATCCAGAAAAAGAATTTGACAAAATTCAGTATCCATTCATGATTTTAAAAAATAGCAATCTCTCAGAAACACAAGAATAGAAGGGATTTTCCTCAACTTAATAAAGATCTCTACAAAAAACAAAAAGCAAAACCTACAGCTAATGCATCTCTTACTGATAAAAGACTGAATGAATGCTTTTCCCCCAAGATCAGGAACAGGGAGGGACATTTGTTCTCACCACTCTAATTCAACATAGCAGTGGAAGTTCTACCCAGTGCAACAGACAAGGAAAGGAAAGGAAATAAAGGATATATAGATAAGAAAGGAGGAAATGAAACTGTCAATATCTACAGGTGACACGATTGCCTATAAAGAAATTTCAAAGACTCCACCAAACCCTGCCCCCGTCCCAGAAAAAACCTAGAACATGTAAGTAGGTCCAACAAGGTCAAAGGGTTTAAGATAAATATCAGCTGCATTTCCATCTACTACCAATTAGCATGTGGACATCAAAATTAAAAAAGAAAAGAATGATCTATAATAGCTCAAAATACTTACATGTATATCTAACATGTATAAGACTTGCATGCTGAAAAATAAAAACTGCCTCTGAAAGAAATCACTGTATGCCTTATAATACATGTACTGTATTCATGCATTAAAAGACTGAAGATAGTGAAAGATGTCAATTCTCTTCAAATTGATATAGGTATAATGTAATTCCCGTCAAAATCCCAGCAAGATTTTTTGTAGATATAGGCAAATTTTCCTAAAATAATTATATGGACATTCAAAGGAACTAGAAGAGGTAACACCATTCTGAAAATGAATGTGGGAAGAATCAGTTTACTTTTTCAAGATTTAATATATAGCCTCAGTAATCAAGATCATGTAGCATCAGTGGATGTATAGATAAAAAGATCAATGGAACAGAATAGAGAACTCAGAAATAGATGTATACAAATATGCCCAAGTCATTTTTGATAATGGTACAAAAGCAGAAGAATTTGGGGGGTTTTTGTTATTGTTGTTTGTGGGGTTTTTTTGTTTTTGTTTTTTTTTTAAGAATGGTGCTGGAAAGGGCACCTGGGTGGCTCAGTCATTAAGTGTCTGCCTTCAGCTCAGGTCATGATCCCAGGGTCCTGGGATCGAGTCCCACATCAGGCTCCCTGCTTCTCGGGAAGCCTGCTTCTCCCTCTCCCACTCCCCCTGCTTGTGTTCTCTCTCTCTCTGTGTCTCTGTCAAATAAATAAAATCTTAAAAAAAAAAAAAAAGAATGGTGCTGCAAAAATTGGACATACATAGGCACACACACACAAGAATATCAACCTAAATCTCATATTGTATAAAAAGAGTTAAGTCAAAATGAATCATGGACTTAAATATAAAACATAAAGCTATACACATTTGTGAATAAAATGCAAGATAAAATCTTTAGGATCTAGGTCTAGGCAAGGACTTTTAACTTGACAGCAAAAGCATGATCCATAAAAAAAAAAAATTGAGAAACTGGATTTCATTAGTATTAAAAATTTTTGCTTGTGAAAGAGTGTGTTAAGAGATGAAAAGGCAAGATACAGAGTAGGAGAAAGTATTTACAAAACTTATATCTGGCAAATGACTACTATCCATAAAATATAAAGAACTCTTAAACGTAACATTAAAAAATCAAATAATCAAATTAGAAGATGGGCAAAAGATATGAATAGACATTTCACAGAGGAGGATAAACAGATGGCAAGCATATGAAAAAATGTTCAGTATCATTAACCTTTCAGGAAATGCAAATTAAAATCACAATGAAACATCACTACACACCTAGCAGAATGGCTAAGATAAAAAAATAAATAAATAAAAGTGAAACTGAATGCTTGTGAGTATCCAGGTGAGTGATTAAACTGTGATATATCCATACTTTGGAATACTACTCAACAGAAAAAAAGAAAAAAAAAGTAAAAGGAACTATTGATTTATGCGACCATGTGACAACCTAGACAAATCTTTAGAGATTTATTCTGGGTGAAAAATTCAGTCCCAAAGTGTAACATACTGTGTGATTTCACTCATACAGAATTCTTATAATGAAAAATTACAGAAATGAACAACAAATTGGTGGGTTCAGTGGTTAAAGATGGGTCAAGGTTGGGAATCAAGTGGGAAGTGGACTATAAAAGGGTAACATGATCCTTGAAGTGGCAGACATATTCTGTACCTTGAATGTATAAATGTCAATATTCAGGTTGTGATATTCTACTATAGCTTTCCAAGGTGTTACCATTGGGGCAAACTGAGTAAATAGTATATAAAATCTTTCTCTATTATTTTTAAAAACTATAAATTTATGATTATCTCAAAATAAAATGTTTAATTTCAAAATTTGGTGATGGGTGTATTTCTAGAGAGAAGTAAATGAGTTCCCCATCTAACAATGAATGGGCTGTTGGTATGTTTCTAGTAATCTACAGCACAGCTTCTGTCCTTCTAACTATGAGATGCTAGTATTATTTGGCACCTCACATGAGCATCAGGCCTTACAATGGGATTCATTTCCTGTATTCCTTTGATCCTACTTGGTGCCCCTCTCCCTTTCCCATCATTTGTCTTTCTCACATCTCTGTTAACACCCTCAATATTTTTTTTTCCTTTTCAAAAGATGCTACAAAGAATTGATCTCTGAAAGTGAGAACATCAAAGATACAGGTTTACATCATTTTATGTAGAAGGAAAAATCACAAGGAATAGGTTATCTGGTATCTAATTTCAGCCTGATACTTCCTTGGGGAAAGACCCTGGGTGAAAACCTGGACAGCAGTATGTCTCAATTTCCCTCTATGTAACACGATTAGACTTTGTCTTTTCTACCTCATAATGCATTAATTATAAAAGTAGATGAAATAATAGAAGTCCAAAGGCTTTGTGAAGGAAGGGCTACTGCATATAGTTATTGTTCCATCTTGAGGACATCTGCTTTTACTAGGAGGCAGAAGTCTGAGCCACTCTCTCTAATGGCTTAGTTTTCACAGCCAACAAGGAGTTTTTTGTATAATCACCACCCAATTTATATACTTTTAAGACTACTTTTTGATAAAGAATGCAGTGGTTCCATTGCTGTCACAGGCACAGGAATGATCAGAAATGGCAATTTGAAAAAAACAGAACACTTTGCCCTCAAGAGATAGCATAGTATCCTACACACAGAAGGTCCTCAGAATATGCTGATTTGAATTGAATGATGCTTCCAAGAACTAGACCTTGCCAATGAATAATATCAACAAAACTTTGGTGGGAGGTTGCAATCATAAGTATGGCACTCTGCTTGTCATGCAAAAATTCAAAGCAACTGATATTCCCAGGAAGTCTCTTATTATCCAGGTAATAAGCAGAGTAGTCTTTGCTTCACACTCAAGATGTTGGATGTCTGTTTTGTTCCTTACCCCTCATCTGATCAAACCTCTATAACCTAAATCACAGATGGTGAATTCATAGAATATGTACTGCTACTCTTTCCTCCCACACTCAAGGAAGACATTACTAATTGAAAATAAATCCTGCTGTCAATTAATCATAACTAATCATTCAAGAAACCTATTTGTGACAACATGGAGGGACCTAGAGTGGATTGTGCCAAATGAAATAAGTCAAGCAGGGAAAGACAAATACCATATGATTTAAGTTATATTTGGAATCTAAAAAACAAAACAAATGAACAACAACAATAAAAAGCCTCCAAAAACCAGACTCTTAAAAATAGAGAACTGGTGTTTACCAGAGGGGAAGTTGAGGGGGGGGGGCAGGTGAAATAAAGGAGATTAGGAGGTATGAACTTCCAGTTATAAAATAGGTCATAGATGAAAATTACAGCATAGGGAATATCATCAATGATATTGTAATAACATTGTATGGTGACAGATGGTGACGACACTTCTCATGGTAAGCACTAATTTATAGGGATTGTCAAATCACTATATTGTACAACTGAAATTAATATAAGTTGTATGTCAACTATACTTCAATAATAAAAGGAATGAAACAAAAGAAGAAACCCATTGGTCAATCCTTGTTAATGTGCTCTTTGCACACAAGTCTTATAATACCAGTCTCCATTTGTATATTGTGATTTGGTGTCTGTTATGTGTAAGGCAATAGAGAAGGTGACCACTGATTTTAAGGCACTCAGAGTCAATTAGAACAGAAGACTTCAGTTAGCCAGCATATAGTACATCATTAGTTTTTGATGTAGTGTTCAATGATTCATTAGTTGCGTATAATAAAAAAACAAATAAAACTTTATTTATAAAACAAAAAGAACAGAAAACTTCAGTTCACATAATTCTGCATTGGGGTAGGCATGCTGAAGGTGCTGGAAGAAAGGCACAAGCACAAGGGAAGTCTAAAAAGTAAGAGGTTACATGTTACTAGTAAGATCTGGGAAGTCTTCCTGGTCATGTGCAAAAGTGTTTCATCATCCCCAAGGTAGAGAAGACTTTCATTTCCAGAGATGAGAGAAAGAGCATTCTATTCAGAGAACAAAGGCAATAAAAGGAGGGATGTGTATGGTATGTACAGGAAACAAGGCTTTAGTTTGGTGCAGGGGGTGTTTTGAGGGAAATGACAGGATAGGAAATTTAATAAGAAAACTGGGGCCAAATCTTGGAGGACTGAAGAACAAATCAAGTCAAAATACTGGTGCTTCCCAGCACACCCAGTGTATAGATATAGCAGACTTATAGGACATCAAAGTCAGAAAAGATGTCAAAGAAATAAAATTCTCCTTACTTTTGAGACAGAGACAACATTTTACAGATGAAGAAACTGAGAGTCATAGAGGCTAAGTATCTGGGCCAAGTTCCAGAACTGAATGGAATCCAGGAGTTTTACTACCTATTGAATAGCATGTTTTGTTTTGTTTTGTTTTGTTTTTCCCCCCAGTTGTCTGTCTCTGGGCACAGAAGTAGATAATAAAGACCACCTATGCCTTCTCTGGTTGAATTACACATTTTCTAGACTCTTCACCAATAGTGACTTTTTCTTTCTAATTCAATTTCAGCTCAAAAGTCACTTATTTGGGGAGGCCTTCCCTGACCATACTGTCTGAAGTAGCCCTTCACATCACTGTCCATACCATCAACCTGATTTTCTTCACAGCAGGAACCACACTTTGAAATTACTTTGTTCATTTATCAATTTATTTTTTGTCTTCTCCTTTAGACTGTTCATTCTTTCTTTCTGCTTCTGCTAAAATTCTATCTTAAATTACTAGCAATGTTCTAAATCTAGGGGAAAAAAGAGAGAAAGAGACAAGCAAGAAGGTTAAAAGGAAGAGAGGTGGAGAGAGGAAATTTCCAAGGAAGTTAATACAGGTTAACTAGTTCACTGAACAAACTATGAGCACCCACTGTGAAGCACTGTGTTAGACAGTAATAAGAGAGATACAAAAGCAAGTAAATAAGCATGATATTGTCCCTATTTTCAAAGAGGTTACTGCCCAGAGATAAAGTCCAAATGTTTCAGGTCATTAACCAGATAAAAATACAACTGTGAATAATGCAAAGAATGAGAAACATGAATTGCTATGTGAGCAAAAGATATCAAGATTTGACCTTATCAGGGAAGGCTCCACTGAGAAAATGATGTTTGAGTGGAGATCTCAAGGTAAGTATGAGTAAATGAAGTGAAGAGAAGGAAGAATATTCTAGGAGGAGGGAACCGCACTTCAGCAGTCTCATGCCTGTTTATGTTACTGATAGTGATGGCAGTCTCCAGGCAGCCTAAGTGTCCCTGCCACTCTGGGATGCTGACATTCTAGCAGGGCCCCTGGACATAGGAGGAAAAGGTGGTGTGACAGGATCAGCAGTACCAATTAATTAACATTCTTTGCACTAGAATCATTGTTAGTCTCAGAATAAACACTGAATAGCTAATGCCATGTTATCGGTCTACAGCAGAATTTTAATTTGCATGCTTTATGACACTAATACTTTTATACTATCCAGTAGATAGCTTTTAGAGTCAGTCTTTCTCTCCAATCTTTTAATACAGTGTGGGAACAAATTAGTTTTCCCCCCTCCTTCCCCCTAGAATTCTTTCCTCTGGGCATCAATGTATTTCTTTTCACACTTCCATTAATTGACTTGTGTATTAATTTAACTAACATTTGTTGACTATGGGCAAAGTCCATGGCAGGAACTATGAGGGATTCTGGCTCTCAGAAATCAGGCATGCTCACAGACTGAACACTTTCTTTTCTTCTACATTGAAGAATCAACCTCTATTTGCAGTTGTTCAAACATAATACTGTTCCAGGTCTTTTTGCATTGGACCTGTTTTCCCATTGCTTGGACATCTTTCCTTTATATACCTGACAATCTCTAAAGTTTGTCTTAAATTCTGTCTTTTCTTTGAGGCCATGAATCTCTCAGGATTGTTTTGATTGCAACTGACAGAAAACCCAATTCTAACTATCTTCTATTTCTAAAGGAAATATATTGTCTTTTGTAGCTGAACAATCCTGGGGGAAATGTGGCTTCAGGAATAGCTTGTTTCAAAGCAAACCAATTTTAGGTCTTTTTTTTTTTTTTTTTTTTTTTTTTTCCATATTTTGGTTTTACTTCTGTATAGATTCTAGACCCTATGAACAGATCCTCTAAACTGTTGACTTCAAACCTTGGGGGGAAATCAAGTATACCTTCCCATAGATCTCAGGGAAAGGTTTCATTTCTCATTGGCCTGTACTGATCTCACAATGTCCTTGAACTTATTACTATTTTCAATGGAATGCAGGGCATTAGTCACATGACAGGCAGGCCCAGTCACATGATAGTCTTCTTGACCTATCGGTATTCCTTGAATACTTCCTTCATTCCTATCATGCATGTTTGCCTTTCTTTAGCTCCATAAATACTTACAAAACTGTATTTTCTACCTGCTTGGAAATTCACTCTAACAGGTAAGATGGAAAAAGGCATAGTGATAGCGATGGCAGAGTCTGTTAGTGGCTTAGTTCTAAAGATAGTGATAAATAAGTTTATTCCTTTGGCTTTCTCTGCCCAAAGTATCATAGGGACCCATACAAAATTACAGTTTAAAGAAGGAAATATAGCCTACATTCAAGAGACAATATGGTAGTGTTTTCAAACATGATTATAATTAAAATAGTATCATTAATGTATATTATATGCTAGATATTGTGCTGAGGGTTTTACTAACATTTTGCATTTAAACCATACAACAATGTCTTCATTTATAGATGGGAGAAGAGAGACTTGAAACTAGTCAATTTCTCAAGTATTTCAGTAAGTATATGACTATCAAATTTGAATCCATTGTGTTAAGAGATGAGAATACAACAGTATACAAAACCCAGAAAGGTATTGCTCTCATAAAGTCATACAGCCACAGTACAGGAGATAGACATTATTCAAATAATTACGCATATAAACATCAAATTACACAGTGAATGGTTTACAGTGAAGAAGCACAGCATGCTATGAGAATATACAGCAGGGCATTTCTGGGACCTCAAGAAAAATTCTTCTGGAGAATTTATGCTTGAACTCAGACTCTGGGGTGGGTCTAATGTTAACGAGATGGAGAAAGGAGAGATATTCCAGATAGAGGACACCATGTGGTCAAATGCTCCAAAGGGCAAGGAAAAATGGTATGTTTAAAGATATGAAAGAAGACCAGAGTGACTAGGGCATTGAGAAATAGTGTAACCTTTGGATAAGCTGATGCAGAATATAAAACTGTGAAAATAATGTCCAACCTTGCAGGGCTTTGGTAGTCTAGAGTATATATTTTGATTTTAGAGTAACCAAAATAATTGCAGGATTTTGAGCATAGGAGTGACTTGATAGATTGCGTTGCAAAGCAAGAAAGAAGCTAGGAGGGAGACAAACTAGGAATATATTGTATATGCCAAGAGACATTGCTGTGGCATTAACAAAAGAGGTGAAGAAATTGACCAATTCAGGAGATTATCAGGGGGTAAAATTGGAATTACTTCATCATGACAAGTTTTGGATTAGATGTGGGAGAGTGGGGTGAGAAAGAGGGAAGTGTCAAGATGAAGACCAAGTATGTGTGGTTATCTTAGTATGACCAAAGGTACTAATAGGAAGGCAGAAAAGTATTGAATACTTCAGTAGGGGAATTAGGGGATATAAATAGGACTGGAGGAAAGGAAACTGTATAATCAAAAGAAAAGAGGTAGGCCCATGAGTAGTTTTGTTGGGCAGAAAATTGGCAGGAGCCATTTGCTAAGGATAAATAGAAGACGATAAGACAGGAAAATAGGATGGGAACAGATCAAGCAGGGTGTCAGGAACCAGGCTAAAGTGTTTACAAAGGATCCAGTGGCAAGGGAGAAACACCACAATTTTTAGACAAGAGGAATGGCATGACCACATAAACATGTCAGGAAGATTTGTAGTCACTTATTAAAGAAGAATGGAGGAGCATAATGAAGAGAACAGAGGAGATTGGAGGGGTTGGGCAGGGCAGTAAAGAGACTGATGCCATACATTCAAAAGAGGATAATGGAGATAGGGCCAAAAATCAGATCCAAATTCTGAAGTAGCATGAGTATGCCAACATGCTAGATACTATGAGGTTTATGAAGGATTAATAGGTTATCCTCTGCCTCAGGGAATTTACCATTTAGGGAGGAGTAAGATTT
>NC_058409.1:107126484-107131696 GCF_002201575.2 Neomonachus schauinslandi | reverse complement strand
TCTAGGAAGACCTCATAGAGAAATTGGAAGAATTTAGAATGTGGTTTAAAGTTCAGTAGACAGAAGGGAAAAGCATTGTCAGTGGTCACAATCTCAAATGCCCATGTCTTAAGAAGAATCTGAAGTCTGCTTAAAATTCCATTGTAACATGTCTGATTCCTTGGTGTGAGTTTGCCTGTCTTTGTTTTCAGCCCCTCCCAGCTAAGCACACTCTGCAAATTACTCTAAGGAGACCTACAGCCCCTTTCTGGAGGAGTTAATGAAGATGGTAATGAGATTGGGCTGAACTATGATCTCAAAAAGCCCTCCTGTAGACACCTTGAACTCTTTGCAGTCTCTGATGCCACTCACTGCCACCCTTTGTCAGTTTTGCCAATATATTCTCTGACAGTTTTCAATCCTGATGACAGTGTTCATATCCAAGCCAATTAATCTTGCAGATGGGCTCTCATCAAACTCCATCACACAATTTCCTGAGATGCCAACATATAATGCACAATGCATTTCTTTCATGTACTGTAATTATAATTTTACCAGAAAACCAGTCAAGGATTTCTAACATTTTTATCTTCATAACTCTAAGTAGCATATCCATTTATATTCACAGCTATGGGGCTGATGACTTTGTTAGGAAATGGAAGCTGTAATTACCAGTAGTTTTTCTAGAATCATAGGAACAAAATATTTCACAGTAGGAAGTGAACTAAGAGGTCATTTGATAATAATTCTAATATTTGTGCAGTCATTTTACAGTTTTTAACCATTCTTCTCATTTGGCCCATGAGATAAACTGGGCAGCTACCCATTCTGTAGCTGAAGAATCTGTGTTTTAGAGAAGAAATAGGACTTGCTTCAGGTGACACAGGTTAGCACTCCAATCTTAGAACCCAGGTCTTCTGATTCTTAGATTACTACTCTTTGTACTTTAGTGTATTGGTCTATAAAGTATAAATACTCTCAGAGGGTTGTCAGAGTAAAATTACATCAGGGGATTGGGAAGCAAAAACATCTGAAGTCTTATCAAATTTAGGAGTGAAGAAGCTATAGCCAACAGGAAGGATGCATGCCCAGTCTAAAGGCAATTACATAAAACATAATCCAAAACACTGTTCTGGGCAGATATACCACAAGTATAGACTGAATTTGGCCCCTGGACTACCAACTTATGACCCTTACTTTAACATCTGAGAAAAAACATGGTCACCCAATTCCCTGTCCCTCAACTCCCCGATTTTTAATATTATTATCTTTGTGAGAATGTTTGATATTTCCTTCCCTTATTTCTTTGTCAAGTATTCAAATCCACAGGTTTTTATATGTACTTCTTTATATGTATTTTTGAGGATTACATTTATGTCAGGAAGCAAGTTAGGCATATGGTTACCCTGATCATTAGGATGGTATATGTATAAAAAAAGAGGCACAGTAAGATATACTATAGGTGTTCAGAGAAAATAACTTTCCCTGGGGACCGAGGTGATTAGCAAGAGCTTCCTGGAAAATATGGTACTTCAGCTGAGCCTTAAAGAATGGGTAGCCCTGATCACCAAGACAGCATGGTATTGGCACCAAAACAGACACATAGACCAATGGAACAGAACAGAGACTCCAGAAATAGACCTTCAACTCTATGGTCAACTGATCGTTGACAAATCAGGAAAAAATATACAATGGAAAAAAGACAGTCTCTTCAATAAATGGTGCTGGGAAAATTGGACAGCTATATGCAGAAGAATGAAACTGAACCATTCTCTTACACCATACACAAAGATAAACTCAAAATGGATGAAAGACTTCAATGTGACACAGGAATCTGTCAAAATCCTAGAGGAGAACACAGAACCTCTTGGACATTGGCCACGGCAACTTCTTTCAAGACACATCTCCAAAGGCAAGTGAAACAAAAGCAAAAATGAGCTTTTGGGACTTCATCAAGATAAAAAGCTTCTGCACAGCAAAGGAAACAGTCAACAAAACTAAGAGGCAGCCCACGGAATGGGAGAAGATATTTACAAATGACATTACAGATAAAGGGCTAATATCCAAGATCTATAAAGAACCTCTCAGAATCAACACTCAAAAAACAAATAACCCAGTCAAAAAAAGCACAGAAGACATGAACAGACATTTCTCCAAAGAAGACATACAAATGGCTAACAGAAACATGAGAAAATGCTCAATATCACTAGCTATCAGGGAAATAAAAATCAAAACCACAATGAGATATCACCTTACACCAGTTAGAATGGCAACAATGAACAAAACAAACGTTGGTGAGGATGTGGAGAAAGGGGAACATTCTTACACGGTTGGTGGGAATGCAAGCTGGTGTAGCCACTCTGGAAAACAGTATGGAGTTTCCTCAAGATGTTAAGAATAGGGCTACCCTATGACCCAGCAATTGCACTACTAGGTATTTACCCCAAAGATACAGATGTAGTGAAAAAAAGGGGCACATGCTCCCCAATGTTCATAGCAACAATGTCCACAATAGCCAAACTGTGGAAGGAGCCGAGGTGTCCTTAAACAGATGAATGGATAAAGAAGATGTGGTCCATATATACAATGGAATATTATTCAGCCATCAGAAATGATGAATACCCACCTTTTGCATCAACATGGATGGAACTGGAGGGGATTATGCTAAGTGAAGTAAGTCAAGCAGAGAAAGACAATTATCATATGGTTTCATTCATATGTGGAACATAAACAATAGCACGGAGGATCATAGGGGAAGGGAGGGAAATCCAAAGGGAGAGAAATCAGAGAGGGAGACAAACCATGAGAGACTATGGACCCCGGGAAACAAACTGAGGGTTTTGGAGGGGAGGGGGTTTGGGGGAGGGGGTAACAGGGTGATGGGTATTAAGGAGGGCACATGCTGTGATGAACACTGGGTGTTATACGTCACTAATGAGTCACTGAACACTACATCAAAAACTAATGATGTACTACACAGTGGCTAACTGAACATGATAAATAAAAATAAAAATAAAAAAAGAATGGGTAGCCCTTTGATCATGATGTTCAATTAGTGGTCTCCAAATTGAGGGGCCAAGACAAGACTTTGAAAAAGAATGAAAGTATAGTATCTTTTATTAATTTTATCTATTTTTATGTATTTAAAAAAATTTTTATTCTTAGCATGCAAAGCATATTTGTAGACAAATATCCGTATATAGTTTATAAACAAAAAATATTCATATATTTGAATAAATTCTCAAAAATATTTTCTAAAGAAGGATGAGACCAAACACTTTAGCCTTGGATAGACAATGATGATATGATTACCATTTTTTGAGTGGTTATTATGAAGTAGGTGCTTTGTTTTCAATTTCATTCCCTTTTGCTCCTCTCTTTATTATTTCCCTCTTTCTTCTTGTTTTGGCTTTATTTTGCTGTTCCTCTTTTAGGATCCTGAGGTGGGAGTTTAGATTATTGATATGAGAGTTTTCCTTTCTTCTATATATTAAGTGCTTTAACAGTTCCTCTATGCCTACATTAGCTCTAACTAACACATTTTGATATATTTTATTTTCATTTATCTCTATGTTTTTTTAAAATTTCTCTTGAGACTTCCTCTTTGACCCATGAATTATTTAGATATGAAATATTTAGAAACATGCTGTTTAGTTTCCAAGTGTTTGAAGATGATGTTATCTTTTGGTTAAAAATTTCTAGTTTGATTTCACTGACACTCTTTCAATTCATTTAAATTTACTAAGGTTTGTTTTGTGGCCTAATATATGTTGTATCTTGGTATATGTTCTGTGGGCATTGAAAAGAGTTTGTATTCTATTTTTGTTGGGTAGAGTGTTCAATAAATATCGATTAAATCATTCTGACTGATGATGCTGGATCCTTCTGTATCCTTACTGATTTTCTGTTTAGTTGTTTCATCAATTGCTGAAAGAGGGATGTTAAAGTCTTCAGCTATAATTGTGGATTTGTCTATATTCCTTTCAGTTCTGATTTTGATTCGTGTATTTTGCAGCTTTGTTGTTCAGTGCATATACATTTGGATTGTTGTATCTTCTTGATACGTTGACACTTTTATGGTATATAACCTCCCTTTCTATCTCTGGTAATTTGTGATAAAATCTACTTTATTGGATATTAATATAGTCACTGCTTCCTTGTTTTGATTATTTAAATACTTTTTTCTTTTTTAAAAAAATTTTTTATTAACATATAATGTATTATTTGTTTCAGGGGTACAGTTCTGTGATTCATCAGTCTTACACAATTCACAGGGCTCACCATAGTACATACCCTCCCCAATGTCCATCACCCAGCTACCCCATCCCTCCCACGCCCCTCAACTCCAGCAACCCTGTTTTTTTCCTGAGATTAAGAGTCTCTTATGGTTTGTCTCCCTCTTGGTTTCATCTTACTTCATTTTTTCCTCCCTTCCCCTATGATCCTCTGTCTTGTTTCTCAGATTCCTCATATCAGTGAGATCATATGATACTTGTCTTTCTCTGATTGACTTTATTTTGCTTAGCATAATACCCTCTAGTTCCATCCAAGTCATTGCAAAGGGCTAGATTTCATTTTTTTGATGGCTGCATAATATTCCATTGTATATATATACCACTTCTTTTTTATCCATTCATCTGTTGATGGACATCTAGGCTCTTTCCATAGTTTAGCTATTGTGGACATTACTGCTATAAACATTGGGGTTCATGTGCCCCTTCAGATCACAACATTTGTAAATTTGGGGTGAATACCAGTAGTGCAATTGCTGGGTCATAGGTAGCTCTATTTTCAACTTTTTGAGGAACCTCCATACTGTTTTCCAGAGTGACTGCACCAGCTTGTATTCCCACCAACAGTGTAGGAGGGCTCCCCTTTCTCTGCATCCTCGTCAACATCTGTCATTTCCTGACTTGTTCATTTTAGCCATTCTGACTGGTGTGAGGTGATATCTCATTGAGGTTTTGATTTGGATTTCCCTGATGCTGAGCGATGCCGAGCCCTTTTTCATGTCTCTGTTGGACATTTGGATGTCTTTTTTGGAAAAATGTCTGTTCATGTCTTCTGCCCATTTCTTGATTGGATCATTTGTTCTTTGGGTGTTGAGTTTGATAAGTTCTTTATAGATTTTGGATACTAGCCCTTTATCTGATAAGTCATTTGCAAATATCTTCTCCCATTCTGTTGGTTGTCTTTTGGTTTTGTTGACTGTTTCCTTTGCTGTGCAAAAGCT
>NC_058409.1:107112752-107126084 GCF_002201575.2 Neomonachus schauinslandi | reverse complement strand
CATGGTTTTTTCATTCTATGAAAGGACTTTTATGATATTGATGTATGAACCCACTATCCCTACACTGTGAAGAGCTTTAATCAAGAAAGGGTGCTGTACTTTGTCAAATGCTTTCTCTGCATTATTGAGAGGATCATATGGTTCTTGTTCCTTCTTTTATTAATGTATTACATCATATTGATTGATTTGTGGATGTTGCACTAACCTTGCAGCCCAGGAATAAATCCCACTTGATCATGGTGAATAATCCTTTTAATGTACTGTTGGCTCCTATTGGCTAGTATTTTGGTGAGAATTTTTGCATCCACGTTCATCTGGGATATTGGTCTATAATTCTCCTTTTTGATGGGGTTTTTGTCCGATTTTGTGATCAAGGTAATGGTGGTCTCATAAAATGAGTTTGGAAGTTTTCCTTCCATTTCTATTTTTTGGAACAGTTTCAGAAGAATAGGTATTAATTCTTCTTTAAATGTTTGGTAGAATTCCCCTGGGAAGCCATCTGGCCCTGGACTCTTGTTTTTTGGGAGATTTTTGATGACTGCTTCAATTTCCTTGCTGGTTATGGGTCTGTTCAGGTTTTCTATTTCTTCCAGGTTCAGTTTTGGTAGTTTATACATCTCTAGGAATGCATCCATTTCTTCCAGATTATCTAATTTGCTGGCATATAGTTGTTCATAATATGTTCTTATAATTGTTTGTGTTTCTTTGGTGTTGGTGGTGATCTCTCCTCTTTCATTCATGATTTTTTTTTTTTCCTTTTTGGGTCATTTCTCTTTTCTTTTTGATAAGTCTGGCCGGGGGTTTGAATTCTTTCAAAGAACCAGTTCCCAGTTTCATTGATCTGTTCTACTGTTCCTTTGGTTTCTATTTCATTGATTTCTGCTCTGATCTTTACTATTTCTCTTCTCCTGCTGGGTTTAGGCTTTATTTGCTGTTCTTTCTCCAGCTCCTTTAGGTGTAGGGTTAGATTGTATATTTGAGACCTTTCTGTTTCTTGAGAAAGGCTTGTATTACTATATACTTTCTTCTTAGTACCACCTTTGCTGCATCCCAAAGATTTTGAACAGTTGTGTTTTCATTTTCATTTGTTTCCATGAATTTTTTAAAATTCTCTTTTATTTCCTGGTTGACTCATTCATTCGTTAGTAGGATGCCCTTCAGCCTCCGTGTATTTGAGTGTTTTCCACCTTTCCTCTTGTGATTGAGTTCTAGTTTCAAAGCATTGTGGTCCGAAAATATGTGGGGAATGATCCCAATCTTTTAGTACTGGTTGAGACCTGATTTGTGACACAGGATGTGATCTATTCTGAAGAATGTTCCATGTGCACTAGAGTAGAATGTGTATTCTGTTGCTTTGGGATGAAATGTTCTGAATATATCTGTGAATTCCATGTGGTCCAGTGTGTAATTTAAAGCCTTTATTTCCTCATTGATCCTTTGCTTAGATGATCTGCCCATTTCAGTGAGGGGGGTGTTAAAGTCCCCTACTATTATTGTATTATTTTCAATGTCTTTCTTTGATTGTTATTAATTGGCTTATATAATTGGCTGCTTCCATGTTAGGGGTATAGATATTTAAAATTGTTAGATCTTCTTGTTGGATAGACCTTTTAAGTATGATGTAGTGTCCTTCTTTATCTCTTATTATAGATTTTGGTTTAAAATCTAATTTGTCTGGGGGCGCCTGGGTGGCTCAGCCATTAAGCACCTGACTTCAGCTCAGGTCATGATCTGAGGTTCCTGGTACCAAGCCCCACATTGGTCTCCCTGCTTAGCGGGAAGCCTGCTTCTCCTTCTCACACTCCCCCTACTTGTGTTCCCTCTCTTGTGGTCTCTCGGTGTCAAATAAATAAATAAATAAAATCTCTAAAAATATCTAATTTGTCTGATATAAGGATTGCTACCCCAGCTTTCTTTTGATGTCCATTAGAATGGTAAAGTGTTTTCCACCCCTTCACATTCAATCTGGAGGTGTCTTTGGGTCTAAAATGAGTCTCTTGCAGACAGCATATCGATGCACCTTGTTTTTTTATCCAAAAAATACCTGGATATTCATATCCGAAAGATATGAATTTAGTGCCATTGTATTGCCTGTAAAGTGACTGTTACTGTATATTGTCTCTGTTCCTTTCTGGTCTATGTTGCTTTTAGGCTCTCTCTTTCCTTAGAGGACCCCTTTCGATATTTCTTGTAGGGCTGGTTTCATGTTCACAAATTCTTTCAGTTTTTGTTTTTCCTAGAGGCTTTTTATCTCTCCATTTTCAATGACAGCCTAACTGGATATAATATTCTTGGCTGCATATTTTTCTCATTTAGTGCTCTGAATATATCATGCCAGTCCTTTCTGGCCTGCCAGGTCTCTGTGGATAGGTCTGCTGTCAATCTAATGTTTCTACCATTGTAGGTTATAGACCTCTTGTCCCGAGCTGCTTTCAAGTGTTCTTTTTGTCTCTGAGACTTGTAAGTTCTACTAGTAGATGTTGGGGTGTTGACCTATTTTTATTGATTTTTGAGGGGGGTTCTGTGTGCCTCCTGGATTTTGATGCCTGTTTCCTTCCCCAAATTAGGGAAGTTCTCTGCTATAATTTGCTCCAATATACCTTCTACCCCTCTATCTCTTTCTTCTTCTTCTTGGATCCCAATTATTCTAATGTTATTTTGCTTTATGGTATCACTTATCTCTCGAATTCTGCCCTCATGATCCAGTAGTTGTTTACCTCTCTTTTCCTCAGCTTCTTTATTCTCCATCATTTGGTCTTCTATATCACTAATTTTCTCTTCTGCCTCATTTATCCTAGCAGTTAGAGCCTCCATTTTTGATTCCACCTCGTTAATAGCCTTTTGATTTCTACTTGGTTAGATTTTAGTTCTTTCATTTCTCCAGAAAGGGATTCTTTAGTATCTTCTATCCTTTTTTCAAGCCCAGCTAGTATCTTTATAATTGTCATTCTGAACTCTAGTTCTGATATCTTACTAATGTTTGTATTGATTAGGTCCCTGGCAGTTGGTACTGCCCTTCTTTTTTTTGAGGTGAGTTTTTTCATCTTGTAATTTTGTCCAGAGGAGAATAGATGAATGAGACAACAAAATGCTAAAAGAGTAACAACAACCCCTGAAAAGTATACACTAAACAAATCAGAAGAGAACCGAAACTAGGGAGAAAAGAAAGGAAAAAAAAAAAAAAAAGAATATGATCAGGCTGGTGAATAGAACAGAGCCACACACTAGATTTTGGGTGTATTTTGGTCTGTTAGAAGAAATTGCCTCCCAAAATTTTAAAGAACGAAAAACTTACATATATATATATATAATAAGGTTAAATACAATGAAGAGATAGAATATGACTGTAAAAATGAAAAATTAAAAAAATTTAAAAAAGGAATTGATGTTAGTTGAAAAAGGAAAGAAGAAAAATTTAACTAAAAAATAGAAAAAGAAAAAATAAAGAAAATTTAAAAAATTAAAGAATCATGGGGAAAAAGCCATGAATTCGATGTACTGTATTCCCCTAGCACTGGTGTTTTGCCATTCTCATTGATCAGTAAACTTGGTCTTGGCTGGATGTTCTGCCTGATCTTCTAGGAGAGGGGCCTGTTGCAGTGATTCTCAAATGTCTTTGCCAGAGGCAGAACTGCACCGCCCTTGCCAGGGACCAGGGTAAGTAATCTGCTCAGGTTTGCTCTCAATAGCTTTTGTTCCCTGAAAACTTTCCATATAGCTTTGGAGGAGGAGAGTGAAAATGGTGGCCTCCCAATCTCTGGTTCCAGAGAAGAGAGCTTAGGGCCTGACTCCTCAGTGAGCCCTCAGAGAAAAGCAGTCAATCACTCCTGTCTCTCTGGTCTCCGCACACTCTGTGCTCACCTGGCCTGTGACCGAGTGTTTCTATCTCTGGCACATGACACCATTTGGAGTCTCCAAACCTAGCAGATTCCTGTGGCGGGCTCTTGTGCCACTCCTCCCGGGGGAAGAAGGGGAGTCTCCCTGGATCTGCCCCTTGTTGGGTCCCTGCTCAAAGAGCAATGCCCCGACTGTGCCACAGATCACAGTTTATGGCAACCCTGACCTGAGAGCCCACTCCTCGGCTCTGTCTTTGCAGCCAGCTTCTCCGCTCTGATACCTGGGAGCTCTGACACACTCAGGCACCCCCAGTCTTTCTGTGACCCCAAGGGTCCTGGGACCACACTGTCCCAGTGAGGGTTCCACCCCCCTGCTTAGCCACTGGAGCGATGTCCCTCAGAGGAGCAGACTTCTAAAAGTTCTGATTTTGTGCTTCACTGCTCTATCACTTGCCAGTAGCTGGCTGAGAGAGGCTCCCTCACCACCGTGGTCTATCTCCCCAAATATTGCCTCAGATTTACTCCTCCGCATGTCCTACATTCTAGAAAATGGTCACTTATCTGTTCATAGAATTGCCGCTATTCTTTTCTTCAATCTCCTGTTGAGTTTGTAGGTATTCTGAATAGTTTGATAACTATCCAGCTGAATTCCTGGGACCAGACCAAATTTAGTTCTCCTACTCCTCTGCCATCTTGCTCCTCCTCTATTCTAAATAATATTTCTTTTTCACTCTTTTACTATCAAATTGCCTATATTATACTCAGAGTGACCTTTTTGTATCAACATATTGATGGGTAATGTTTTCTAATCCACTCTGTCAATCTCTGTCTTTTAATTGGTGTTTTTAAATCATTTCATTTAATGTAGCATGTGTTTAAATCATTTCATTTAATGTATCTATTGATGTAACAGGGCTTAAGTTTGCCATTTTGGTTTATCATTGGCTTCTCATTCTTTTTCCTATTTTTCTGTGGGTTGCTTGAATATTTTTAGAATTCCAGTTTGATTTATTGCTAGTGTTTTTTAGTGTATTTATTTGTATAGTTTTAGTGGTTACCATGGGTATTATATTACATGTAAGGAATTTAATAGTCTACTTGTATCATCATTTAACTTGGCTAAATGAAAATCTTCCTTCTTTTTATGTCTTTTTCCCTCCTCCATGTGTGTCTTAGTTATCTAGGGCTTCCATAACCAAATACCTTTGACTGAGTGGCTTAAACAATAGAAACATATTTCTTACAGTTATTGAGGCTGGCAATCTGAGATTAGGGTGCCAGCATGGTCTAGTTCTGGTAAGGACTGTCTTCCTGGCTTGCAGAAGGCCACCTTCATCCTGTGTCTTCAAATGACAGAGAGAAAAAAAGAAGGCTGAGGGGAAGTGGGAGAGGGAGAAGAAGAGAGGAAGAGAGAGAGAGAAAGAAGAGATAAGGGGAGGTCAGAGAGAGGAGGAAGAGAGAGAGCGAGCAAGCACACACTCTGGTGTTTCTTCTTATAAGGGCACTAATTTCATCATGAGGGCCCCATCCTGATGACTTCATTTAAACTAATTATCTCTCAAAGGCCTATCTCTAAATACCATCACATTGAGAGAGGATTTCAACATATGAATGGGGTGGACAGCACAATTCAATCCATAGCAATTTTTTAATATGATTGCCTTAAATATTTTCTCTAATACATTTAGAACCACATCAGACAGTGTTATAATTTTTGCTTTATCTGTCAAACAACACAGAAAGTTCAAGAAGAGGAAAACAATCATTGTATTTATCCATATTTTTTGCTTACCTTGTTCTTTCTTCCTTTCTGATATTCTAAGTGTCCTTCTTTTATCATTGCCTTTCTGTTTAAAGAAATTTCTTTTGCTTTCTTTTAGGGTAAGGTTTCTGGTAACAAATTTGTTAGTTTTATTTCATCTGAAAATATCTTGATTTCCCCCTTTGTTTCTTAGAAAAAATGGTATTTTTACTGGATACAGAATTTTAGGTTGACTTTTCTTTCAGTACTTGAAAATATGATGCTAATTCCTTCTGCCCTTCATAGATTCTGGTGAGAAATCAGCTGTCGTTTGAAGGGTTTTCCCTCTACAAGTAAGCAGCTTTTCTCTTTCTTTGCTTGCTTTTCCCCATGATTTTCAATTTATCTCTAGTTTTAAGAAATTTCACTATAGTGGGTCTTAGTCTGGATTTCTTTAGATTTCCAGATTGGGGGTTCACTCAGCTCCTTGAATCTGTATCCTTATGCTTTGTGCCAAATTTGGAAAGTTTCAAATTACTTTGTCAGCTATTCTTTTTTCCGCCCTTCTTCCAGGAATCCAGTGATAAGAATGCTATATCTTTTCTTATATTCTCACATGTTCCCTAGGCTTTTTTTTTTTTTTTTTTTCAGTTTAGTGGTTCTGTGTTTTTTTCTCTGTGGTTCTGATTCTATGATTTCTATTGCTTCAGCATCAGGTGCACAGGTTCCTTCCTCTATCTCCTCTATTTGCTGTTGAACCTAGCCATTGAGTTTTGTTTTGTTTACTATATTTTATATTAGAACTTCTATGTGGTTCTACTCAAGTTTTCCATTTCCTTGCTGAGACTATCTTTTTATTTGTTTCAAGGATGTTCATAATTGTTGAAGCATTTCTTGGATAGCTGATCTTAAATTTGTGTCAGATGATTCTAATATTTCTGTCATCTTGGTGGTGTCATTTATTGTTACCTTTTATAATTCAGTTTAGATCTTCCTTGTTCTTGACATGATGAGTGATTTTCATTTGAAACCTGAATATTCTGAGTATCATGTTTTGAGACCCCAGATCTGGGGTGACTGCTGTGCCAGTAAAACTATGTGCATATCATAAAATAGGACAGGCACTGAATTGTGGTTTCCTTTACAGATGTCAACAGTCCATTGTTTGATGTAAAACTCAGTGACTTTTCTCTAGGAATGCACCTCTTACACTACTCAATGATACTGATTTTTTTTTTCAAATCTCAATTCCCTTTTGCTTCCATACTCTTTGCTCTTTTTTATATTACAATTTTATTGCATTTTGGCATTAAATGACAATCTTCAACAGAGTATAAATGCACTACAAGTTTAGGGCAGATAAAAATATGGAATTGTTAGAGGAAACCAAATATTTTCTTTAAGAAAATGCATGACAGAATCCATGACTGGCAACCATAGATGGCCCAAATGTCAGATTTTTCTGTTCTGCTCTTCTGGTCTTTGCAAGCCTATCAGATGTGGCTGCCATGAAACCTTCAATAACAGTAGGCAGTTGCCACCTCAAGAGAGCTGGCATGATAGCATACTTTGAAGAACTCCTAGTGATCTCTGCTTGCTTGGCTGACATAGTATGCTGGCCTCACACAAACTGCTGATCTCATTGTGAATCCAGAGGTCCTAGCCCAAGTAGGGAAAAAAGCAAAAATCTCCCACATAGAACCAGAGCTTATCTTCAGAGCTGTGTACTTCCTAGAATTACTACTGCAAATCCTTCTATGCCTTCAGAATCTGTCCCACTGACCTTGAATTACATTATTTTCATTTTAATACACTGAAGTTTAAAAGGCTGTGAAACCCTTAAAAAATAATTTATCACATGGCTGAGTCTGTGCCCCCAAGTAACTAACATGGAACTACAATCCAGAGTCAAAATTAATTTTTAAATATTATAAATTTTGTATGTTTCTCAAGAGATACTAAAGAAGACTCAGTTCCTATGACCCTACTATGACTTTTTCTCCTTCCAAATCTCTTATATGCAATGTTACATCAATGCTCTTAGAGTGTGACTTTTCTCTTTTTTTTTTCCTTGTATATTATATCAGTGAACCTAGAATTTTATTAAACCTTTCCTCTTCTCTTCATCTTAGCACAGATTTTCAGTATTTTCAATATTTTTCAGTAAAACAATAAATTGGAGGCTAGTTTTAAGATACATTTGACACTTAAAAGAAATTGAGATTTTGCATTGCACTGCTTCAAGACTATGAACTTTCATGTGACTGGAATATATATTCTTTTCCTTTTCATTTAGGACAGTTGTTGCCAAATCTGCATGCTTACTACACTAAACTGAAATGCTACTTACATGATAATATTCTGGTGCACATGAATCCTAGCTCCCCCTCAAACACATGGGTATTGGAATCTTTGGACAAACTACCTGGACATCTGGATTTTGTTTTTGTTGTTACTTGTTTTGTTTTTGAATTAAAGCCCCTTGGTCATTGTGATATAAAACTGGCATTGAGAACCACTGATTTGAGAGATACTTGAGCAGAACCATAAGAAAAGTGCTGCAAAGCATATTCTTTTCATTTCGTGCCTAAGGCAGCTAAGGCTCAGAAATAGAAGGAACTCACTCAGGTCACGTAGCATATTAGTGTCAGAGCTGAAACTAGAATGGAGATCTTCTGATATCTGTGCAGTGTTTATCTCAACATTTATAATAGGCTCATGTCAATTTTACAGACATTAGCTATCTGAAGGCTATTTAGATAAAGAACCTCAATCTAAACCACCAAAGAAAGTATTTTTCTATATAGAAAATTAACCAACCAGTTGTGTCTGGGCTGATCCTCACAAATAATTTACATGGACATAGCCTAAGCTTAAATGAGCTAGGAAATTTCCCTATTTCCAAGTATATATGTTTATTGTTTTTAACACAATAAATACACATTCAGGCATAGCCCAGTGCTGGATTCCAAGGAAAGCAAAGAGGTTCACAGCTTCTCAAGGTGCTTTCTAGTAGTCTGGTGGAAATGCGAGGCATGCCCACAGTTGCTACTACTTAAGGTAAGGTGGAATGAGAGACCTATAATTCAGACACCAACACAGATGCTGGGGGACCAACAGAGGAGGAATGATGCTCTAGACTGGGTGGGAGGCAATAATGTTTCATGGAAAAGGGGGCTTTGAGGTTTGCCTGGAAGACTGAGGAGCATTTGATTTGGGTGAAAGGAGATTGTCTACACCACCTATGGTAGCCCGAGAGAATGTGTAGGACACACAATGGAGCTACACTTCACAGGTTTGGCTCTGCATCAGAGATCATGAAAAAAATCACATAGAAAAAAAAATACTCTTAAAAATTCTTGACGTCACTCCTAGAGTAGAATACATATTAGTTTATGTAACCAACCTCATACAGTAATTTTGCTGTGTAAAGAAGGAACTCTGAGAATATCTAAAGAACAAAAAAGGGGAAGTCTTCATGACTTCCTGGACATTCAGATCAATCTATCTTTAAGGTAACTATCAGATTCTTAGCAGTGAAGGGAAAGAAAAATTCTTCTCTACCATCAAGTTCTTCCAGCTGGACTAAGAATTAGATTTACATGAGACAGATTAACAGGAGAAAAAATTGTTTTATTATGTGCACATTGAGGCCCAATTACAAAACTGACACCTAAAGAAATGACCAAGGCAGATAGTTCTTACACTTTTTAGACAGAGACAATAAATCTGTAGGGAATTGACAGGACAAAGAAAACTTAGCTTTGGGAACTTCAATTAGTAAGGAATTCTAAACAGAATTTGGGCTGGGGTGGTCAATTAGTAAAAAAGTAATAAGGGTGGTTTATATAGACGTCTGGCCTTTAAATGGCCTATCTCTGATGAGGATGTCTCTTTACCTCCTGGCACAGGGAGGGTACCCTTCACATGGGAGATTTATTTCCTGCTTTCAGGGGGTCAGATAGGGTCTGAGTGCTCTTCCTGCATAAGCTATCTCTCAAGTAAATTTTATTTAAAATAATCAATATGCCAAAGTGGCACATTTTAGGGCAATGTACCCTTGGCCTCCATAGCAGGGTGGCACATTCAAAAAGGTCCTTTCCTGCCTGAAGGATGTATAACTCCATATGGTGCATATTATAGCTGTGTTTGCTGAGGTGAGATTTAAATGAGGTAGAAGAGACATACTTTGCTCAAGAAAGTCCAGTTTAAAGTTTTCCCATGAAATAAATATGTAGAAGCTCTGAATTTACTGTAGAAGGCGGATCCTAGGATGTATGAAGCATTGATGAACATTCAACAATGATACGCTTCATAACCTATGCCAAAGAATAAATACAGATGTACAGAAAAACAGAAGTCATGGCCCAATATCAACCCATCTATTTCAGGACGTGAGATTCATGATAACTAGCAAAAATGGGATTCTATGCAGGGTTGAATATAAGTTCCCACTACTAACTAAAGTGACCTGTTACATTTTTCTCCTTGAAATTAGGAAGGTGGCTTTAGGTGAGTAAGAATGAGGTTCATTGCTGGTGTTAGCAATGAGAGCCCCAGCAATAGAAAAACAGAATCAGTCCAAGTAACATTGTTTTTATGTAGGAATGTTCACCAATATTGATGAAAGCTGTAGAAAGGAGCTCCTGTCTCATAGAATCCAGCAGGCCAGGACACAGGCTGAAGTTACTATAAGACCTGTAGACCTGTCTCGCTCCTCACTTACTTTTCTCCTGGCCTTTTTTACTCTTCTCCAAACTTATGCCCTGGGGTTCTTTTTTTTTTTTTTTTTTTTTTTTTTGGTCTCAAGGAATACAAGTGGCTGCACTAGGGTGGGGATGGAGGTGTCATTACTATTTTGGTTGCTGCTATTATTGAAGCTCATTGCAGTTTGTACAATCTCATACCTATATAAGACTCATCATGAATTTGGCTTACTTTTAACTTTTACCACTTACTTTTACAATCATATTAATATTAACAGTTAAGTATCAATGAATTATCTGAAAGGTTATAAAGAATACAATCCCATTTCCAATACCATCAAACACAATAAAATACTTAAGAATAAATTTAACCAAAGAGGTGAAAAATCTCTTCACTGAAGATATTTGATGAAAGAAATTGAAGACACAAATAAATGGAAAGGTAACTTGTGCTCATGGATTAAGAGAATTAGTATTGTTAAAATGTCCATATTACCCCAAGTCATCTCTGGATTCCATGCAATCCCTATAAAGAGTCTAATGATACTTTTTATAGAAGTAGAAAAAAATTCTAAAATTTTATGAAACACAAAAGACCCCAAGTAGCCAAAGCAATCCTGAGAAAGGAGAACAAAGCAGGAGGCATCATCCTTCCCAATCTTAAACTATATTATAAAGCTATAGTAATCAAAACAGTAAGGTACCAGCATTTAAAACACACATAGAGCAAGTGAAGTAAGAGCCCAGAAATAAACCCATGCATATACAGTCAATTAATGTTTGACAAAGGAGTCAAACATATTCGGTGGAGAAAAGACAGTCTCTACAATAAATGGTGCTGGGAAAATTAAATATGCACATCTAAAATAATAAAACTAGACCCCTATGTTACACCACTTACAAAAATTAACTTGAAATTGATTAAAGACTTATATATAAGACCAGAAACCATAACATTCCTAGAAGAAAAAAAATAGGAAAAAAGCTCCTTGACATGGGTCTTGGCAGTTATTTTTTGGATATGACACCTATTGCACAAGCACCAAAGTAAAAAATAAACAATAGGGACTACATCAAACTAAAAAGCTTTTGCATGGCAAAATAAATGATCAACAAAATGAAATGACAACCTATGAAATGGGAAAAAACAAAGTTTGCAAATGGTATATTTGATGAGGGATTAATATCCAAAGAATACAAGGAACACATATAACTCAATAGAAAAAAAACCAAAGAATCCAATTTAAAAAATTGGCAGAGGACGTGAATAGACATTTTCTAAAATAAATGTACAAATGGCTAAACACATACATGAAAAGATGCTCAACATCACTAGTCATCAGGGAAATGAAAATCAAAACCACAATGAGCTATCACCTCACACATGTGAGCATGGCTATCATGGGAAAGACAAGAGATAACAAATGCTGGTGAGGATGTGGAGAAAAGAGGACCCTTGTGCACTGTTGAATGGATTGTAAGTTGGTAACAGCCAGTCTTGAAAACAGTATGGAGGTTCCTCAAAAAATTAAACATAAACATGTAATCAAGCAATTCCACTTTGGGGAACATGCCTAAAGGAAACAAAAACACTATGTTGAAGAGATATCTGCACCTGTATATAGAAGCAATACTTAAAATAATCCAGACATGAAACAATCTTAGTGTCTATCAACAGATGAATAGATGAAGAAATTGTGGTGTATACAAAAGGACATTATTCTGTGATAAAAAGAAGGAAATGTTGCCATTTGTGACAACATGGATGGACCTTGAGGGTACTATGCTAAGTGAAATATTTAGACAAAGAAAGACAAATACTGTATGATATTGCTTATATGTAGAATATTAAAAAGACAAAACAAAACAACACCTCAGAGACTGTAATTGTGAATTGTGAACACCAAAGGCAGGGAATGGGTGGTGGGGGGAAAGGGAATGAAGGAAGGTACAAAAGATACAAACTTCCAGTTATAAGGTAAGTAAATACTAGTAAATACTAGGTGGGTACAACATGACGACTACCGTTAACATGACTGTATGGTATATAAGAAAGTTTTTAGAGTAAATCCTAAGAATTCTCATAACAAGAAAAAAACACATTTTCTCTTTTTTTTCCCTATATCTATATGAGATGATGGATATTAACTCAACTTCATGGTAATCATTTCACAATATGTAAGTCACATCATTATGTTGTACATCTTAGATTTCTACAGTGATGTGGGTCAATCATATCAGTGAAACTGGGGGGAAAACAAGCACATGAAGGTTCATGGGAGCAAACCATCTGAGCCAATTGTGAAAAAATGGTAAGCAGAAAGAAAGAGCGGAGAGAGATAACTAGTCTTGAAGTAATCAAGAAAGCCTGCATTTTCCCTAATAGCTTCTGTTTCCCTTGACCACTTCCATTAAAAGCTTAAAACAAAACAAAACACCTCAATGTCAGGAATGTACAAACTCCCTGGATACTTGGCCGTTAACACTTCAAAGTTCAGAAAGCTGTGGAACCGCAGCATGGTTTAAGAAACATAGATAATTCTTTGAGAACACTTGTTATCATTGCCCAAGTTATTCAGAAACAGGGAATAGAGAAATGGAAAATGGAGAATTTGGGGTTTTTAAAAGTAAGCTTCATGGAGACTATTGGGGGGGAATAAAGGAATGAGAAATGAAATGAGTAGGAGTAGGAAAAATCCATAGAGACGTGAGAGATTCTGAAATAACAGGTCAGTGTGCCTCCTAATCTGCCATAGACTCCAACACAAGGGTTTGTTCCCAGCATGCTATGGGAAGTGCTCCGCCACCGCAGCGCCTTTCCCCCTAAGATGCTGTGAACCACTGAGGGCAGGGGAAATGAGTGCCTTGTGATTCTTTGTCAGTGACTAGGTATCTAAGAAGTGAACTATAGATAAAGGGAGGAAGGGAGGAAGGGAGGAAGGGAGGGAGGGAGGAAGGGAGGAAGGGAGGGAAGGGAGGGAGGGAGGGAAGGAAGGAAGGAAGGAAGGAAGGAAGGAAGGAAGGAAGGAAGGAAGGAAGGAAGGAAGGA
>NC_058409.1:106974484-107112742 GCF_002201575.2 Neomonachus schauinslandi | reverse complement strand
GGAAGGAAGGAAGGAAGGAAGGAAGGAAGGAAGGAAGGAAGGAAGGATGAAGGATGAAGGAAGGAGAGAAACAAGAAAATTAGCCGACTAAACACCTGCTTTACAATCTTGTTATGAAAGTAAAATTATTGTGAAAATGTTTTGTACAGTGCTTTATATACAGTTTGCCCATAATAAAGGTTTGCTGAATTTGAATGTCACCAATTCTTTAGAAATGCTAATCTGAAAGAGAAGAATGCTCTGGGCATTGTTTCTGGGCATCTGTAAAAATCTCTGCATGCTTGGAAACAATGTATTCATTCCTCTTCAAGAGGATCCTGACATTGCTGAGGGGATAAAATGTGAAATCTCTGTTGATTCCCGGGCTTCTAAACAAAACAGATCCTGCTGCCTTCTTTCCCTCTTATACCTTCCTGGGAACACAATGACGTGTAAACTTCTACAAGTATTTTCCCACCTCATCTTCCAAAGTACTCATCTATCTATCTGACTTATAACCTTTGGATTTTTTTTCAGTTATGACTACTGACTCTTTCCTGTTCTGAAAGATAGCTATTATCTTTGTAAGAGATAATATGTAAAAATGCTATTTCTATTTTTTTTTTTTAAAAGGAGATGCTAGCACTTATATTCTGTTAAACTGTGAAATGCATTATCTATCTTTCCCTACTTCCTGTGCACCATCCTCTGGAGTATGAGTTACATTTGTATCTATTATTCAGAATGCCATGACTATGACATATACGAATGGAAAAAGTACTGGTTTCTCAGAGATTTTATAGCAAAATAACAACAACAAAAAATACCAAGAAAAAACCTAAAAAGTACTGCTTTCTGGACAGTGGGGGCATGTGGATAATCAGAAGGAGAGCCAGGTCGAAAAAGAGGACATTTTTGGGTAGCAAAGGAAGGTGGGGGAGTTGTGGACAAGTATTGGGTGACAATACACATCAGACACAGTACACTGTAGATTCACAATTGAGTATAGAATGGTGGGGCTTCTAAAGGAAAAAGAAAAAGCATCACATGCAAAACTGTTCTGAAATATGGGAGCACAGGAGGCTCTCCTTTGGAATCCTAAAAGATGTTGGCACCAGACTGCATATGTATGTTTGACAAATTGGGGGATAGGGAAGAGAAAGTAATTCCCCCACTACATTTTAGCAGAATACTAGCAGATTAATTGTATATTAACTGTATTGTAACCAGGATTAGTTTGTGAAGTTCATTAAAACATAATGTATGGGCTACAGATTGTCATGTAAGGCACAAATTTCAGTGTTCAAACTCCTTAATATTCCTTACAAGGCTCTTCTGGTCCTGACCCTATCTGCCTCCTGTAGCCTTCCCCTCACTGCTCTGCAATTTGAACTCTAGACTCCAAACATTGAAATTCTTACAGGTCCTTACTGCCAGACCGCCATGGCTTTCTTTCCTATACTTGAATTTCTCTCTCTCTCTCCTTCTCCCTTTCTCTCTCTCTCCCTCTCTCCTTCAGAAAGCATTCTCTGAATTTACCTTTCCTCTTGTTCAGATGAAGTGCTTCTCCAGAGCTCCCCCCTCCACGGCACCTCCCACTGTGATATAAGTGCCCGTTTATTCCTCCGTCCCTTTCTTACAGGATCCTGAGCTGGAGAACAAGGTCTGATGCATTCACCACAAGATGATTGGATTCTAGGTGACTGGTATATAAATGCTAAATACAAAATCTCTTCTGTTAGCATTGAGTGGTTACTAAAAGTTTAAGTGAGTAAAGTGTAGAACATAGAAAAAAAAAAACGACTCTTCAGGATTCAAAACGGTACCTGCTTTACATTTAGCAGTAGGTTCATCATAGTGGTTCAATTACTTAATGAGATTTTTTTTTTTTTTTGAGCAGCATATGCCAAACACTATTCATTGGTACTTGGGATGATTCAGTGAACAAAAAGACAAAACTCCCTGTCTCCATTACACTTGCATTCTATTATGTGTGTCTATATATATGGGGGAGGGGGGGAGCACATAATAGTTGTAGTAAATAAGTACATGGTATGTCAGAAACTGATACGGACTATGGATAAGAGAGACATAATAAGGGATATGTATGCATAGGGTATTGCATTATAGTAAATAAACAGGGAGGTTAGTGTCATTGTTGTAGAGATTGTGACATATAAGTAATAAAGAGAGTAAGAAATGTAACAATGTCGATATTTAATGGGTATTATAGGCATGGAGAACAGCCAGTGAAATGCTTTAGGCAAAAGAATAACTGGAATGTTTAAAGATGGCAAAAAGGCCAGGGAGGCTGAAGCAGAATGAACAAGGTGGGGAAAGGGATGACAGTAGAGTAGGAAGTACAGGAAATCATATGGTAACTTAACAATCCTTTATAGAAACTTAGCTTTTTATTCTAAATGAAATGGGAACTAGCATCATTGGAGGGTTTTGAGCAGAGGAGAAACATGACCTGAATTACAATTTAAAAGAACTACTCTGGCTACTACTTTGGGTGGATTATAAGTAGCTCAGATACCAGAACAGACTAGTCAGGATGCTATTGCACATATCCAAGTGGCTCACACCACAGAGACGGTAAGAATTGGTCTGATCTTGGATAAATTTTAAAGACAGGGTAAGATTTTATAATGTATGACATATCTACTGCAGGAAAAAGGAAAAGAAAACAAACAACAAAAAATATTACTCCAAGATTTTTGCCTGAACACCTAGCAGAATAGACTGCCATCAGTTGAAATAGGACAGATAGGAGAAATTTGGGGGAGGATCAGGAATTTGGTTTTGGACACAGTGCTTTTGAGATGTCTATCTGTCCATATCAGAATGTCAAGAGGGGACAGATACTCCCAGTACTGGAGGTAAAATTATGGGAGATCATCAGCATACAGAAGGTATTAGAAGCCATGGAACTAGATGTGATCTCTTAAACAGTTGGGTATGAATAGAGGACGGGGCCAAAACTGAACCCTAGAGCATCATGATAATGAAAAGAGAAAGAGATTAACAACTGAAGTCTAGGGCATATGATATTGAAATAAGGCACCACGAACTGAACCTAGGACACAATGATCAGAGAGAGAAGGAAGCAAGCAAAGCTATCTGCCAAATCGGCAGATGAAACTGGTGAGACTGGAGACAAGAAAACCTCATGTCCTGAAAATTACATTTTAAAAAGACAACAAAAGTGGAGGATATAATCAGCTGTTTTCAATACTACTGATAGCTCAGATGAGGATTCACAATGGATTCAGCAATGTGAAGATGAAATTATTGGTGACCTTAATAAGATTATGTTTGGTGGAGTAGTGAGAATAAGGCTTGCTCAAGAGAGATTGGGAACAGTATTTGCTATTGAGTAACTCCATGAATTTGAGGGACCATCCGTTAAAACTTTGCCTATAGCAAAAAGGCATAATAATCTGACTTTGGACTACATATTACGCACAGGACATGAGGAAATGGTTAATGTGAGGCTGCTGAGAAAACTCGGGACTAGAATAACAGTTATCATAGATTGAACACTCACATGTGCTAGGCACTGCATAAGCATTTGGCATGCATCATCACCTTGAATGTTTACAGCAACCCTAGAAGGTAAGTCCTATGATTTCCCTCATTGTACTCGTGAGAATATAAGAATTCTCAGAGGTTTCATTACTTGCCCAAGGTCACATGGTGAATAGGAGAACTAGAACTCTAAAGCCATTCTCTTAACTACTATAACTTACAAGCTCCCTTGAGACTTTACGAAGACTTCCAGAAATAGTTGAGAAGACTTCAATGTGAAGAATGGAGGAAGATTTGGGAAAGAGGCACTTTGCCTTGCTTACATGAAGTCACTATAATACAATACTGAGCTGAAAAATGTAAGTGCTTTATTTTATTTGCATATTAAATAAAAGCAGTTTTTAAAATACACCAAAACTAAAAATCAGCTTTTACTTAGATTTTTTCTGCCTGTTAAGGTCCAACTTTTTTTCAGTAAGCTATTTTTAGAGCAGTTTTAAAATCACAGCATAATTGAAAAGTTGAGCAGAAAGTACAGATAGTTCCCACATAGGACCTATACTCCCACCTGCTATCAACATCCACCATAGTGGTACACTTGTACATTCAATGAACTTACATTGATACATCATTATTACCCAAAGTATATAGTGTATATTAGGGTTCACTCTTGGTGCTGTACATATTTTTTTTTCTTTTTTGTCAATTCTTTCAGATATTCTATCTAAATGATAATCACATCATCTGCAAAGAATGTTATTTCTTCCTTCCTGATCTGTATACCTTTCCTTTTCTTGTCTTATTGGATTAGCTAGTGCTTCCAGCACAACATTGAAAGCAGTGGCAAGAAGTTTATCACTATTAATTATAATGCTAGCTGTAGGCTTTTGATAAATATTCTTTATCAAGTTGAAGAAGTTCCTCTCTTCCTAGTTCAGAGTTGTTTTATTTTTTATTATGAATGACTTCGATTTTATCAAATGATTTTTATGTATCTATTGATATGATAATGGGATTTTTCTACTTAGCCTATTAATATCAGAGACTATATTAACTGATTATCAAATCTTGAACCAGCTTTGTATACCTGGGATAAATCCCATTTGATCATGCTATATAATTCTTTTTATACATTACTGGATTCAGTTTGCTAATACTTTCTTCAGGTTTTGTCTTCTTGTAAATGTCTTTGTTTGGCTTGGCATTAGGGTAATTCTGTCTTCAAAAGATGAGTTAGAAAGTGTTTACTATGTTTCTATCTTCTGCAAGAGATCGTAGAGAATTGGTATAATTTTGTACTCAAATGCTTGATAGAATTCACCAGTGGATCCATTTGGGCCTGCTGCTTTCTGTTTTGGAAGGTTATTAATTATTAGTTCAATTTCTTTTTTTTTTTTTAAGATTTTTATTTATTTATTGAGAGAGAGAGAATGATAGAGAGCATGAGAGGGTGGAGGGTCAGAGGGAGAAGCAGACTCCCTGCTGAGCAGGGAGCCCGATGCGGGACTTGATCCTGGGACTCCAGGATCATGACCTGAGCCGAAGGCAGTTGCTTAACCAACTGAGCCACCCAGGCGCCCTATTAGTTCAATTTCTATAATATATATGTATATGTATGTGTGTGTGTATGTGTGTACATATATATGTATGTATATGTATACGTATACATATATATACATGTATATTCAGTTTGGATATTTCTTCCTGCTTGAGTTTTGGCAGATTGTGTCTTTTGAGGAAGTGATCCATTTAATCTAAGTCTAAATTACCAAATTTGTGGGCATAGAGTTTTTCATAATATTCCTTTATTATCCTTTTACCATTTATGCGATCTGCAGTGATCTGTACTAATGTCTCCTCTTTCACTTATGGTAACATAATGGTGTCTTCTTTTTTTCTTAATTTGTTTGACTAGAGGCTAATACATTTATTTTTTCAGAGAAGCAGCTTTTGGTTTTGTTGACTTTTTCTATAATTTGGGTTTCAATTTCATTGATTTCTGCTTCATTTTTTATTATTTATGTTCTGTTTACTTTGGATTTAATTTTCTCTCTCTCGTTTCCTAAGAAAACTTAAATGACTGGTTTTAGATCTTTCTCTTTTTCAAATGTACATTTCCAATGCTATAAATTTCCCTCTAAGCACTACTTTTGCAGCATCCCACAAATTTTGGTAAGTTATATTTTCATTTTCATTTAAAAATATTTTATAATTTATCTTGATATTTCTTCTGTGACCAATGTATTATTTATTAATTGTTTCACCTCCAACTATTTGGGGGGAATTTCCAGCTTTCTTTCTGCACTGATTTCTAGTTTAATTCTATCATGGCCTGAGAACAGATATTATATGATTTGTATTCTTTCACGTTAAAGATAGTGTTTTATGGTCCAGATGTGGCCTATCTAGATGAATGTTCCATGTAATTTTGAGAAAAATGTATATTCTACTGTTGTTGAAGCAATCTATAGATGTCAATTATATGTAGTTGATGGATGATGCTGTTGAATTTAGCTATGTCCTTACTGATTTTCTGTCTGCTAGATTGGCACATTTATGATAAAAAGGTTTTAAAGTCTCCAAGTATAATAATGGATACATCTATTTCTCCTTGCCGTTCTATCAATTTCTGCCACACATATTTTGATGCTCTATTTTCAAGTGTATACAACATTAAGGATTGTTATGTCTTCTTGAAGTATTGACTCCTTTGTCATTTTGTAATTCCTCTCTTTATCCCTGATAACTTCCCTTGCTCTGAAGTTTATTTTGTTGAAATTCATATACTATTTTCTTTTGATTAGTGTTAGCATGGTATATATTTTTTACATCCATTTAGTGTTTTTTTTTTTTTTTTTAGGATTTGGAATTTTTTTAAATTAATTTTATTATGTTATGTTAGTCACCATACGTTACATCATTACTTTTTGATGTAGTGTTCCATGATTCATTGTTTGCATATAACACCTAGTGCTCCATGCAATACATGCCCTCCTTAATACCCATCACCAGGCTAATCCATCCCCCCAAACCCTCCCCTCTAAAACTCTCAGTTTGTTTCTCAGAGTCCATAGTCTCTCATGGTTCGTCTCCCCCTCCAATTTCTCCCCCTTCATTTTTCCCTTCCTACTATCTTCTTTTTTTTTTTTTTTAACATATAATGTATTATTTGTTTCAGAGGTACAGGTCTGTGATTCATCAGTCTTACACAATTCACAGTGCTCACCATAGCACATACCCTCCCCAATGTCCATCACCCAGCCACCCCATCCCTCCCACCCTCCACCACTCCAGCAACCCTCAGTTTGTTTCCTGAGATTAAGAATTTCTTATGGTTTTCTCTTTCTCTGGTTTCATCTTGTGTCATTTCTTTCCTCCCTTCCCCTATGATCCTCTGCCTTGTTTCTCAAATTCCTCATATCAGTGAGATCATGTGATACTTGTCTTTCTCGGATTGACTTATTTCACTTAGCATAATACCCTCTAGATCCATCCATGTCACTGCAAATGGCAAGACTTCAGGGTTTTTTTGATGGCTGCATAATATTCCATTGTATGTATATGTGTGTGTGTGTATATATATATATACACCACATCTTCTTTATCCATTCATCTGTTGATGGACATCTTGGCTCTTTCCACAGTTTGGCTATTGTGGACATCGCTGCTATAAACATTGGGGTGCATGTACCCTTAAGATCACTACATTTGTATCTTTGGGGTAAATAACCAGTAATGCAATTGCTGCGTCGTAGGGTAGCTCTATTCTCAAATTTTTGAGGAACCTCCATACTGTTTTCCAGAGTGGCTGCACCAACGTGCATTCCCACCAACAGTGTAGGAGGGTTCCCCTTTCTCTGCATCCTCGATAACATCGGTCATTTCCTGACTTGTTAATTTTAGCCATTCTGACTGATATGAGGTGGTATCTCATTGAGGTTTTGATTTGGATTTCCCTGATGCCGAGCGATGTTGAATCCTTTTTCATGTGTCTGTTGGCCATTTGGATGTCTTCTTTTGAGAAATGTCTGTTCATGTCTTCTGCCCGTCTCTTGATTGGATTATTTGTTCCTTCAGTGTTGATTTTGATAAGTTCTTTATAGATTTTAAATACTAGCCCTTTATCTGATATGTCATTTGCAAATATCTTCTCCCATTCTGTCCGTTGTCTTTTGGTTTTGTTGACTGTTTCCTTTGCTGTGCAAAAGCTTTTTATCTTGATGAAGTCCGAATAGTTCATTTTTGCCCTTGCTTCCCTTGCCTTTGGCTATGTGTCTAGGAAGAAGTTGCTACAGCTGAGGTCAAAGAGGTTGCTGCCTGTGTTCTCCTTAAGGATTTTGATGGATTCCTATCTCACATTTAGGTCTTTCATCCATTTTGAGTCTATTTTTTTGTGTTACATCCATTTAGTTTTATCTTAGATATATCTTTCCATTTAAAATGGGCTTCTATGGACAACATATTGTTGGGTCTTATTTAATGATACATGCACAGAATCTGTTTTTTGGTTGGTGTATTTAGACCATTGGTGTTTAAAGTGATTACTGATATACCTAGATTAATATCTACCATGTTTATTACTATTTTATTTATTAACCTGTTCTTTAATTTTTTAATCCTCCATACTTTTTCTGCTTCTTGTGGTTTGATTTGAGCATTTTATATGATTCAGTTTTCTCTTTCTTAACATATTGACTATATTTCTTATTTTTTCAAGTTTTTTAGTGATTGTCCTGCAGTTTACTTATATACCTATAACTAATCCAAATCCATTTTCAAATAACACTATACAGCTCCATGAGCAGCACAAGTACCTTATAATAACAAAATATTCCTAATTCTTTCCTCCTGTCCCTTGTATCATTACAGTCATTCATTTCACTGATGCATAAGTGTAAGCATACATTGTTACATTATTATTTTGAATAAACTATTTGTAGATCAGTTAAGAATAAGAAAATTAAGTTTTTACTTTTATTTATTTTTCAATGCTCTTTCTTTATGTAGATCCCATTTTCTGACCTATATCATTTTCCTTCTCTCTGAAGACCTTTTAGCATTACTTACAAGGCAGATCTGCAGGCAACAAATCCCTCAATTTTTATTTGTATGAGAAAATCTTTATCCTTTATTTTTGAAGGATAATTTTACAGAATACAGAATTCTAGCTGTGAAAATTTTTTTCTCTCAGTACTTTAAATATTTCACTCCATTCTCTTCTTGCTTGCTTGGTTTCTGAGGTAAAGTTGGGTATAATTCTTACCTTTGCGTCTCTGAAGGTAAAATGTTTTTTTTTTTAGCTTCTTTCAAGGTGTTTTTTTTTTTTTTTTTTAAGACTTATTTATGAGAGAGTGAGAGAGAGCATGAGCAAGGGGAGGGGCAGAGGGAGAGGGAGAAGCAGACTCCCCTGAGGAGTAGGGAGCCCAACATGAGGCTCAATCCCAGGACCCTCAGATCATGACCTGAACTGAAGGCAGCTGCTTAACTGATGGAGCCACCCAGGTGCCCCAAGATTTTGTCTTTTTGATTTTCTGAAGTTTGACTATGATATGTCTAGGTGTTGATTTCTGTTGTTGCTTGTTTTGTGTTCTTGTATTTATTCTGTTTGGTGTTCTCTGAGCTTTCTGGATCTTTGCTGTTGTGTCAACTTTAATTTGGGAAAATTCTCAGTCATTATGCTTCAAATATTCCTTCTATTTCTTTCTTTCTTTTCTTTTTGGTATACCCATTACAGGTATGTTATACTATTTATAATTGTCCCACAGTTCTTAGATATTCTGTTTTGTTTTGTTTTTCCCAGTCTTTTTTCTCTTTCAAGGTTTGGAAAGTTCTATCATCATAGCCTCAAGCTCAGAGATTTCCTCAGCTATGTCCTGTTTGCTAATGAGCCAAAGAAACTCATTGTATGTTTTTGATTTCTAGCATTTCTTTTTTATTCTTAGAATTTCTATCTCTCTGCTTACATTGTCCATTTGTTTTTGCATGCTGTATTTTCTTCATCAAAGTTTATATCATAATAATCATAATTGTCCTGTATTTATGGTCTGATAAATCCAACAGCTCTGCCATATCTGACTCTGGTTCTGACTTTTGCTCATCTCTTCAAACTGTGTTTTTTGTTTTGTCTCTTAATACGCTTTGCATTTTTTTTTTTTTTTTTTTTTTGGTCAATAGCTGGACGAGATGTACTGGGTGAAAGGAACTCTACTAGTATATAGGCTTCTAGTGGTGTGGTGGTCAAGTGTCGGGGAAGGGGAAACACTCCACAGTATTATTAGATCAGTCCTTTGGCAAGTTTGTGGCTCTGGACTGTGAACTTCACTTATGTTTCCTAGGTACCCCATTAGGCGGGGCAGGATGATTAGGAGAGGCTGGAGTAGGGTATTTCCCTTCCCCCATTTGGAAGGCTAGAGGGAGCGGAAGGTAAATATTTATCTTTCCCTAGGTAGGTTAGGCTCTGGTAAAATCGTTTTTAGTGAGGGAAGGTCTTGTTAAGAAGAACAGAATGCTGTGGTATATTTTAAAATGGTTACTTTTCCACTTCCTCTGATGAAATCATGAGGGAATGTTTCTCAGATATTCTTAAAAGCATAGGCACCCACCTCCCCCATGACTGGGTCTCTCTGGTGTTTTTAACTCTCAGACTTGTCCTTCCTGAGCCTCCAGCAATTTGTCAAAAACAATCCCCCAGCACTGGATCTCATAGGTGTTTCTGCTTTGCTAAGTTGTGATTCTCTGTATCTACCTGTCTGTCTCTCCAATTTTGGGGGCAGCAGTTTGCCCTGTGACCTCACTTTTTTTTGATGGATCTAGGAAGAGTTGATTTTTCAATTTGTTCAGCTTTTTATTTGGTGTTAGGACAGAGTGATGGTTCTAAGTTTCCTATACACCAGACCAGAAACAGCAAGTCCAGATTCCAGATTAATCATGTTGTCCTGTACTGCCTGCTAAAAGATAAGGATGTTTTCTAATTCCCAGGGATCTTCAGTTACCAACCTTCTAACTGCAGTGAAAATCAAATATGATGGCCTGGATTTTAATTTTCAAGATAAATATATACTTCAAATTCTTATATTCGGATAATATATGGAATTTTAATCTGAAAGCAAGTGGAATTAATAATCATGTGTGTGCATGTGTGTGTTTCTGTGTGTATTTGGGAACATGGATTTGGGGATATTTAAGCAAATACCTTGCATACAAAATTTCAGTAACAGAAATATGACCTCAGCTAAAATGGAGCTTAGCAAAGCAGAGGATGTGGCAAATGAAAGAACATCCCATTATGAAATAATGTTGAGAATCTCCATGATGTCTACACTTTCTCCATAACCCACTGATTCATTTTAGTTTCTTTAACCTTGTGGTCCTTCCAGAAAACTTTATGATAAATTCAATCCTCTCAGGTTTTCTTGGCCCAGGGAATCTCATACTTGCCTCCTTTTTCATTTCAGAGAGAAATGGAAGATTAATTAATGAATTATTAATTTTACTAATAACATAAAATTAATACAACTCACTCCTCCTAGGCAAAGGAGAAACTGCCATGTAATTAAAAGAGCAATTGCTGTTACCACCTTAAGAGAAATGGACCTGGTCATTTATTAAGAGGAACATTACCATTTTAGTCAAGGCTAAAATGAGATCAGTGGAAGTATAATCTCCTTCCAGAATTGTTTTTTATCTTAAAGAGACATGACCACCTTCTTCCAATGAGTTTCACTTTCCCTAGAAAAGCCTAGTGTGGATGTGGTATTGAGGTAGAAAGCAGGGATGAAAGAACAAGAAGAGAATAACACTGTGACATATTTTCTTTGTGCTTCCCTCATCATCGAGTACAAAAGAAATACTGAAGAAGGGCTCCCAGATTTGATTTTTCTGAAAAACATTATTTGTGACAACTGAGAAACCAAGGTAATGGCAGCAATATTTAGACCTTTTAAGTTGGCATCCTTTTGCTTGCTATTTATAGAAATTGACTTCAAATATCTCAACCAAGTAGGGAAATGTCAATGTACTAGAGAGATACTGGACAATTTATTGGAAGCCAAGGATAACTAGTAGTCTAGAACCAGAGACTTGAAAGCCATTCTAGAACCATGGCAATAATCTACTTCCATCTTTCATCCACTCTCTCCTATAATACCTGGACAAACACAGCTTCCTCAAAGCTCCAACATTTACATTTCCTCTCTTCAAGCAAACGGTCCATACTGAGACATACCTCAATCCAAATGCCAAATACTGGCATAAGAAAATCCAACTGATCCACTGCAAGTGAGGTGTCTACCCTGATCCATTCAGTTAAGGCCATGAGAGTGGATAGGATCACATCATATAAACATGGCTTCTAGGGCTCACCCCTATCTATGAGTGATAGTGACCCTGCCAAGAAACAGGGTCATTATAGGCTGATCACATGTGCACAAATCTACATAGAGTTTCGGCCTGAAATAATATTTCTCTAGAAGTCTTTGCCCCCAGTCAATAGAGATCACGACACTACAGGGACACACTGGTAGGTGGGATGCAAATTAATCTAATAGCTTTCCACGGTAGCCAGTTTATCACTCACCCCCATATTTATTGTGGTACTTTGATGTCTCTTAGGTTGTCTTTTTTTTTTTTTTCAAGAAGCAGATGTGCCTTCTGAAAATGAGGTTTGATATAGCATTTCTTTGGTTTATCTACAGATGTGGCCAATTTAACTGCTCAGTCATAGTATGACAAACAAATGCTTTCCAGGGAGAAATCAAATGATGACATTTAAGTCTTAATTGCTGCTTAGAATAATACCCTTTTTAATGTTTGATTCAAATAAATTGACCCTTATGGTTTTCTAAGTTTAACTTAACAGAGCTGTTGAATTAAAAAAAAAATACAGTTCACTTCTATGGCATTCCTTAAAACTAAAAGAAATGTAATTCTGTACAACCACTTTTTGTATTCATGAAGCATGACTACTATGTATTTAGTTCTATCATAGTTTATATCTCATCTCCCACATACCTACTGATGTGCAAAATCTATTTCTTATTATAACGTGGAGATTCTGCAAATATCTGTCATCCTGTATCCCCCACAACTACATAACAATAGGATCTTGTATTTGTGAAGCAAGAAATCAGCATATTTTCTTTTTGCCAGCCCTGGTGCTTGAAATTCTGCCCTTAAAATATAAATTCTTTCATTTAAAGAATATGCTTTCATGAGTCTCCTGTTAAAACTAATACTGCTAGAAGAGGCGAGACACATTAATTCATTAGCTGAGTGACACAGTGTAGTTCAACTTATGGTGAAACTTTGCCAGGCTATGCTAATAGACTTGTCCAAAGAGAATATGGGATGCCTGAAGAGGTGATGAATTCCCTATTATAGGACATTCTCAAGCAAATGCTAAATAGCCACCTGGAAGAGGTAGTAAAGATAAATATTTAGGCATTGAATGGAATATTAAATATGATGACTGCTAACATACATACTTCTACATATGAAATTCTTTCAGTTTGTTTGCTTCTTTGTCCATGCATCCATGCACCCATCCATCACATATTCAGTATCTGCTACTATTATAAGCTCTGGCAAATCAATTGTAAACAAAAGAGACAGAGTCCATATTGTGAAGAGATTACAATCAAAGGCTTTATGATTAGCTGTTGGTATTACAGCATGAAGTAGTTTATGAAAAATTTAAGCATGTAAATGCTCAAGCAGTTGTAGATAATTATATGGTGAGAAGACTGCTAAATCTGATCCAGCAGATGCCTAAGTAGATCATAGGGATAGGGGCCCTGGGATAGAAGAGGCCAGGAAAGAAATGGCACCAGTGGAAAAATACCACAGGCACCTAGAGAGTGATGCCAGAAAGACACTTCTAGAATCATAGGCTCATTAACATCCCAACCCCATGTTCAAATCCCTCAAAACATTTGTTTCCCCCACTTTTTAAACAATACCCAGTGATAACTGCCTAGTTATCTTCCCTTGATGTAGCCCAACATTCATTATATTCTAGACCTAACTACTAATAGTATTAGCAAAAATAGCAACCACAATTAGCAATTATTGAGTATGTACTACACATCAGATATTTTGTTATTTATTCGCATATATTATCTTATTTTAATCTGTAGAAGTGTCCTATAAAGTAGAGTCCAATATTATCCCATTTTACAGATAAGATCACTGAGGCTTAGGGCAGTGAAATAATATGAGCATGATAACACAGTTAATGGTTAAGCCAGACACAAACTCAGGCCAATCTAATATCAAAATCCTTTCTCTGTGGTTTCTTTTATTGGGCTGAAGTCAGTTTCTCTGGAGATTCAAACTATTGGTTCTGATTCTACTGTCTGGACCTTCCTAAGTAGGGTTCTGCTCATATATTTGACACTAAAGATATGTTCCCAAGACTACAATGTTCTTTTTTCCTGATTAAATATACCTGTTTCCTTTACTCTGTATTCATAGGCTGTGGCTTCCAAAGGTCTTCCCTGACTACTCTTATGTCTCCCTGTCTATTAAAATTCAACAATATTGTTCTCAAACTCTCTAGAAGTGGTTCATGAGATGTGATCTGACAAGCACTGAGTAGAACAGGATCATCATAATCATTACCATTCATCAGTGATAGTCCACTGCCATTATCACAATAGCAACTAATATTCAAATTCAAATTAGAGTTTACAAGTGGATTTAAATACACAGTTCTTGGTCTTCACAATTTCCTGCTTGGTTCTGGACATCATTAGTATAACTGAAGACATTTAAGCTTTTTTTTGCTAGAAAATTCCTCTTTGTCATGAGATGAAGCCAATCTTCTTGTGGCTTTCAAGCTTTGGTCCTAATTCTGTCAGTAGATGATCATGTTAATAGTGAGTGGATGAGTTGGGATTCCAATCCAGATGTGTATTACTCCAATACCTATACTCTTAGCCACTTTTTGGCAATGTGTTTAGTGTCATCTGAAAATGTGGTCAGCTTGTCCTGCCCAAATCACTGACAGAGTTAATCAACAGAATAAGGCTGAGCAAATAACACAGATAATCTTCATGTACTTACTCATTTCACCTAGCATTGGGCTCTCTTATATTACTCCATTTGTCCATCCTAGAATTCATGAGAACATTTGGAAAGTCATTTAGAACCTCACCATTCCATTTGGCAAATTACATATCCCTGTTGCTAAGAAAGCTTTAAGAATGGAGTCCTGCAATCTATTTGATACAGTGAAACAACTATCACTTTGAGGAGCAGAGCATGCTAATTACCACTCAGGTGAGAATAGCACCAAAACCAGAATCTTTGGGTAAGACTGAAATATTAGATTTTAGGAGATGTTTTTATCTCAGTGTCAGATACTTATTTAACAATTATTGTCCCCTTAGAATTATGTTTAACTCATTTGATGTTAATAACTGAAAGATCCATCTAAAAATGATGGTATTCCTTTAATTTTTATTTCTATTACTTTTTTAAATAACAAAATAGGTAGGAGAGGGATTATTTTCTCCTAAATGATTATGATACCATTGAGACAGAGATATTTATAACCCATGAAGAGTCTCATAGTAACAACAATAACAAGATTAGGGTGGCTGACTGAAAACAAGACTGTTATTACCTGATATTGAGAGCAATGTCAAAAGAATAAAATCCATATATAATTAGGATATGGAGAAGGGTATTATTGTACAAGAACCTAGGACTAATGAGAGCTACTATTTTCTATGAAAATTAACTCTAGGCTTATTGACAGCTAAGGGGAAAGAATGAAAGCCTAATGAACTCCATAGAGTACATCACTTAATGAGGGAAGGAAGCCAATACACTGGCAAGAGAAATGTGGACCATAAAAGTCATAGAACTGATTATATGAACTGTATCAAAGAGAGGGTTTAAATAAATATAGAATCATATACTTCTAATACTTGAAGAAATCCAGATCTCTTTGAGTGACCTAATTTTATAGATAGACAGAATATGGCACAGAGAAGGGAAAGTAAATTTCCTAAGATCACCCAGGGCATGGAGCAGATAATGCTAGGATCAAGGGTTCAGAGTCTACCACATTCCCCATGTTATTACATCACTTGCTTTGAAATCCACACAGCTCCTTCCTGGAAGAGGAAAGAAGAACCACACCATCTTTATTCCTGACCCTGTGCTGAGAACTCAAAATACCGTACCAAGCTAGCTCAGATTAAAGAAAGGCTCAAACATCTTCCTCCTTTTTCTCTTCTAAGAAGCCTAAGTTTAGAGAGCTATCTTTAGCTAAGTCTTGGTTGACAAGTACAACTGAACGAAAAATTATAGGGTATAAAGTCTCTGCAATTCCCAAGGAAGAATATGACAAAGGAATGAGAACAAAAAATATAGTTTGCACCAATTTTATCACAGAAACAGAAACAGTGTCTGTAGTAAAAAACCAATGTTAATTGGAGTCCAAGTATGTGCCAGGCACTATACTAGGTACTTTATATTTGCATGCATGATCTCACTTAAACTTACAAGACTCCTGTAAAGAAGGATCCCCAATTTATAGATAATATACATGTGGGGGATGAGATTGGGTGAGATGGGGAGTGGGAGGAAGAGAACAGGAAGAAAATTCATAAGAAATCATACCAGGATCCTTGGTTTTATGCCCTAAATTCACATGGGAGATTACAAGAGAAATAAAAAATTTAATGAATGTTTTTGTTTCATTCTGGTTTTGATTTTGGTTTCTTTTTAAGATTTTTGTTCTTGTCTTCATTTCATACTTTTTCATAACATGGAAACTAAGTTTCTGCCGCCAAGAATCAAAAGAATCCTGCCCAATACAGGAAATACATCGCCCTGTATGGTAAGCAATTCTGATGTCACAGGTCATAAATCTAGAAGAGCAGGCATGCTAGCATCAAGGGGGCTGCTCTGGGAGCACTAAGATGGCTCTGGGTCAAAGGCTTCCCACTGCCCCACTGCATTCACGCCCTTAGACATATTTTCATCACCATGAAAGGACATCACTTATTTCTGTTCTACCTGTTTATATGCCTTGTATATATTTTACATAATTATAAGACAACTTAAAAAAATTTTTTTTTTAATTTCAAAATCAAGAGCAAAAGGAGATGAATGAATTCCAGTGTATATCAAGGGTGCATAATCACACTGAGAAGAATTATTTCAAGTGATTTTGAAGCACAGTAATTTGGCAGTATAGCCTTTTTGGGATATATCTTAAGGACAAAGGAAAATGCAAAGGAGTCTCAGCAGCGCTCAATTATCATATTGTTAGGGAAAATACTACTGACAATGTACTTCCGATATAATTATAAATAAATGATAGGATAGAGCAAAGAACATTAAGAATCAAGAATTTCAGCGTAAGAGGTATGAGGTATAAATATAAAATCAGAGAATTTAAGTAAAAGTTCTGTAATCCTAAATTTGAATTGGAAATTGTAGTTTAGGATCAAGAATTATGTTTTCTTTTCAATGTTTATTTCCTACCTCTGTCCATTAGAGACCTATAAATAATACATTAATCTGGTTGCAATGAGCACCTCTGATGTCCATATTGTGGACAAATTTCTTAATTAAAAGAAACCATCCATAAAAAAACAAGAAAAGAAAGAAACCAGGCCTTTTTTTTTTTTTTTTGAGAAATGGTGATTCTAGGTATAAGAAGTAAGACAATCCTAGAATTTGTTATATCAGAAATCAAAGAAGTTATCAGTTACTACTAGTGTCATGTCATAAGTCTCAGGAGCCAATTTGAATAAGCTCAACTAGGGGTCATTATTCAACAAGAATAACTGCAATGGCTTGAAACAATAATTTTATAAACATATCTAATAAATTTATAAGTTCATAATAAAACAGTATGTAAGAAAAATGTAATAATCAGCTTTAGAGCATGATAGAAAACAGAATTTACCAGTTTGAAAACTCCTAAAGAAAAGGAATCATGTCCTTATCTTGCTTTTTCATATGAACAGAACTGGGGATAGTCAATAAGTGAAAGTTTCCAACCAACAGTTTTCAAATCGATATAGACTATAAACAAAGTGGCTATTATGTGCCACCTGATGATCTATACAATACCACTTATGAAGATTCTTGACAAAAAATTCTGATCTAATTCCCAAATCACAGAAAATTTATGTGAGAGAATGTACAATTAGCAGAACCACAACTACAGGAAATGCTATTTTAAAAAAAAAGGAAAAAATATTTCTTCAACAAACAAATTAGAAGAAAAAAGTGAGAGATGGAGGGAAAACCTATGGATTAAAAAACTTAAGAGACATAGCAATAAATTACAAGGTATATATCTTAATTTTACTTAGTTTGAACAATTTGTGAAAAACAGAAAATAGACACTGGACAGATAGCTTCTGAGACAGCCAACTGAGAAAAGTTGACTACTTTAATTATTATTATTTATATCTATTTAGGTGTGATATTGATATTTTAATAGGTGTATATATATATATACACAATCAGGCAATTTTAATATATATTTATATAAATATTTATATAGAGAGATTTATATTTATTTATTTTAAGATTTTATTTATTTATTTGACAAAGAGAGAGAGCACAAGTAGGGGAAGCAGCATGCCGAGGGAGAGGGAGAAACAGGCTCCCCGCTGAGCAGGGCCTGATGCAGGGCTCGATCCCAGGACCCTGGGATCATGACCTGAGCCGAAGCAGATGTTTAACGACTGAGACACCCAGGCCCCCCTAACAGGTATATTTTTTAAAAGATTCTATTTGTTAGACATATGTGCTTGTATATTTATGGATGAAATGACATGACAGGATTTGACTAAAAATTACCCAGTAAGGGGTATACATATAAAACAAGATTGACTATGAGTTCTTTTATAAGAAACAATTTGAGAATGTTCCTTCTTTTTCCATTATCTAAAACACTGAGACTCTTTGATCTTTATATCTTTGGTAGAATTCTCCTGTGAATCATCTGGGTCTGGTGCTTCTTTGTGAGGAATAGGAGCAGTGGGGTTTTAAGTGTACATCTTTTGAGGCTAGACATGCATGTGATTTGGCCCTGCTACTTCCTAACAGAGTGATTTTAGGCAAGTTACTTAAACTCTTCTAGTCTCAGTTCAATCGTAAAATAAAGATAATAATAGCTATAACCCAAGATTGTTTTCAGGATTTAGATGATGTGCTTTGTAGTTTCTCATAATTGCTGTATTCTTTCCCATCATCTAGGACATTTACACATAATGTTTCTTTTGTCTAGATTTCTCTTCTCTCTCCTCTATGCCTACGTAATTCCTATTGATCCTTTCTGTGTCATTGCCATCATTTCTTCAGGAAATCCATTCCTTTGCCTTCCTAGCGAGATCAAATTTCATTATTACATATTTTACACGTCTCCTTTGTAGCTCTGATTACAACTGCAAGTTCACATTTGTTAGTGAACTACCTCAGATCTACCTTACCATCTTGACTCTAAGCTTGATGACGTCAAAGGACAGTTCTGTGTTCAGCACGGACCTGACTGAGAACCAGCGCTCAATAAGAGCTGGTTGTTACTCTTACCTCCATACTCTTATAGTAGCTGACAGAAAAGGATAGGGCCATTAAGAAAAACACAGGATGTTAAATGTATCTCATAAGGGGTGAAAAGATTTAGAGAAGTTCTCCAAGATTAGTAGGAAACAGAAGTTTATATGATGGCTGTGGGAGAAACCTTACTGTCCAAACTGTTCTCTCAGAGCAGTTTTGGCTCGGATAGTCACTAGCTCCAGGCACAGATACAGAGCCTATGGTATGTGACCTTCTCAAAATGCAGGCTGCCCTGGCCAGCAGTTTAGGCAGAAAGGGGTGAGAAAGGCAGGAAGTACATTTCTCATCTTAGTTTCCCTGTTCTGGGAGGCACACTCTCTTACAAGTTCTCAGTGTGTTGAGTTGCTTCTAAAATGTGTTGAGCTCAGTTAATGTAAAGGCAATGACATTTCATCAGAAAATACTGATCAAGAAAGAATAGGTTAGGTTTTTGTTTTCAGAAGTCTTGAAAGCATGTGAGATAAATGGATTAATCCACAGTTTTATCATGGCTATTTTACCAAACTTCACCCCCTGCCTTGAGGCACAGAGGAAGTAAAAAATAAGGAATGTTAATTTCTGTAGGTTGCTGAGAAAGGGACTAAAATGTATCCCTAATCCTTTCTGCTAGAAATTAGTTTTAATTCTGTAAATTGGGAGTGATTTCTAAATATTTTATAAAAAAAATCTAAGGCAGTGTTCTTGAATTTGGGGGGTTACAGTTCTCTTTGAGAATCCAAAGATAAATGCAGATCCTCTTCAGAAAAATTTCAATACTAACACCAAGCTTCCACCGTGCTGGATGTTTATGGCGCCCTTGGAGTTTATACAGATCCTAGGGCAGGCACAACTGTTATGGAGCTATGGCTCTGTATGTGTTTTGTATAGTAAATCTAGCTTTTCACAATGGGATGACTTTTTAGATTTGCTAAGTCTTCTGATTAATGGCCAACGTTCATTGAAAACAAATGAAAAAACCACAAGAAAAAATACCTAAACATCCCCGAGTTACTGGTTATATCATTTGGATTAAACTGATCATTTCAATTCCTTGCAACAGTGAAAACAAGCTATATGTATCAATACAAATTTTAAGAACATTTAAGTCAAAAAGCATATAATTTATTAATACATTTGGCTTGATGCAATGTACATAAAATGCATAACGAAGGGTCACCTGGGTGGCTCAGTCAGTTAAGCATCTGACTTCAGCTCAGGTCATGATCTCAGGGTCCTGGGATCGAGTCCCACATTGGGCTCCCAGCTCAGGAGGGAGTCTGCTTATCCCTCTCTCTCTCTGCCCCTCCAACTGCTCCTTTTCTCTCTCAAATAAATAAATAAATAAAATCTTTAAAAAAATACAAAACAAAAATTATGTTTTATGGATAGACAAACAATAAAATAAATAATAAAAATAAAGCAATAAAAATAATAAAACATTCACATAAATTATATAAACATCCAAATTCATCTTAGTACTTACTTCTGGGCAGCAGGGGATAATGCTGAATAGGTATAGAATATAGAGTATTTTAACTGTAATGTTTTCTTCATAAAAAAGGGGAGAGAACTGTAACAGATATAATATCAAAACTTGACAAACATGGCCTGGTGGGTACAAAGTGGTTAATTTTCTTCCTCATTGTTCACAATAATATGTTAAAGTTGAGATTTAAAAAATGAAAATCTCACACTGCCTAACTCACAGGGATGTCATGAATAATGAACAAAAAGTAAGTGAAATTGCTTTGGAAAATGCAAATGCCACACAAAGGTTAGACAGGTGTTTCCCTCACCTAAATTTTATTCATCTCATTTAAATTCAACCCAACAAATACTGATTAAGCAGGGCTAATATCCCATTGGAGCCAAGGGGCACACAAACTAAGATAATAGTCACAGACTCCAGATTCCATGGGACTTTACTGTTCATCTTGCTCAGTAGATTCCAAAGTGTTATCCCCAGACTTTTAGAGGGATATAAATAGGGGTGAAGGAAATGTTTAACTTGTGAGGCCTCTGGGCACTCACCATACTTCTACCAAAACAGCATCCTTTTTATTATGTATATTTTGTCAAAGATTTTGTTGGCAATATTGATCCACTGCTAACAATTTACTGAAAACCATTAATCTAATCTTATTATTTCTCTAGGACTCAACTATTATGATGGAAACTTGTTGTTTTGATGTCAACCTTTTATTTCATCTTCACCAGCACAGCCCCGGTTTTATTTTGGATGATACACTTCCCACATTAGATACTCATCACTGAGAGAGCAGTGAAGACACTTCCGATCATGAGGAGGAAATGAATGTTATCCAGACATTGGAAATAAGCCACATTAAAAGTCACGGGACCAAAACTTCGAATCTGAGCCAGTCCTGAGACCAACATTTCCACTCAACTCAGAACTGATCATAAAGCATGTATATCCAACTCTCCCCTAAAGCCGCCTCGCCAATGAGGAACTAGGACTTGCCTGGGACAGTGGAGCTGACAAACAAGACAAATGAAGCTACTGTAGAAGGCAGCAGAGTCAAGAAATAGAAGGACATTGTGTCCTAATGATACCACGTGAGACCCTGGATCCAGCTGGGACTTGATTATTCAGCTGCCTAAAACAATAAATTCTCCTTGCTTTAAATAGACTGAACAGTCTTGATGTGCTGTTTTTCACTTGAAACTGAGAGATGTCCAAATCAAGTGGCTCTCAATGCTGCCATGCCCATATTTACCCCAAATGATGGGGGAACTTACTGTCATATGTGAATTCCATATGGCCTGACTTTAGAAAGTTCTCTATGTTGAGCTAAAATGTATCTCCCTCTACTTTACACCCATGGCTCCGGTTCTCTCGTTTGGATTCAGATGGAATATGTCATCCTTCACAAGGGCTATAGATATTTGAATATTATACTATCCCCTTCTCCTTACCCCTTCTCTCCTCCCACCCCCCTTCTGCCCATTCCCTGCCCAGAGTTTCTTATCACTGAGTCTAAACCTTAAGCTAACCATCTCCACAAAATATTTTTAAAAGGACATCTCAAAATGACCATTTTTTATTATTTTACATAACTGTTGGAATTAAAGTTCCATTATCTATAGGTGTCTGCACCCAAGTTGAACTTTTTTCTTCTTTCCCCCCTTTTTTAACCTCCGAAGCAGCTTACAAACTGTAAACACTTGAATGGGGAATGATTAATACATTCCATTTATATAGAATAGTGCAAGCCCATGCATCCCAAAGCAACATGGAAACAGCTGCCAAACCTACTCGCTTCATTTTGCATGGAATGGGAACAGCTGCTGAGTGTCCCATAAACATCTAGGGCAAGACATAAAGAAATTTCAAGGGAAATCCTTTCAAAGCAGGAAGTATAATATTCCCAAATCCTTGAAAAACCATCTTAGAAAGTGGTAAAATCCGGCAAGAACATAAAAGTTATTATGAGTTCCAGGGAAGACAAGAGACTTTCCCAAAGTCACAAAGAGGTAGCAATAGATCTCATGTCTTCAGACCTTTGCATTCATTCTGTTTTTGATGCCAGCTTGACATAGCAGCATAGACCCAATTATCAAATCAATCATTGCAGCATCAAGGGCATTAGTTTGGAGGAAAGAGATAACCATAACCATTGATAGGTGATTTGTGAGCTTGTCTAATTGCTAAGATTTAGCCAGGAACTCTTTCTCCATTCTGCCTAAATTCCTAATCTAAACAAGTAATCTAAATAAGATAGATGCTATAAACTAAGGGAAATTCTATCAGAGTCAAATTGCTCAAGTGTTCATCCTGACATGTATTTACCAAACACTTTTGAGTCCCATAGAGAAGACACTGGGTTGAATATGTTGTATATGTTGTGGAGGCAGAAGGTGTGGAGGTGGGGTGGGAAATAGATGATGTCTGCTTTCAAAAATTTACAAACTCTGAGGAAGTTCCTAAGACATGTATTTTTCAGTGTTAACTAACAATAAATGTAGTATTAAATTCTACCCTGCCCTTTCTACTAAAGTCATGGGGAACATTCTACGTCCTTTGAACATAGTAGACCACACTGGCTTAAGTGTTTGGTAAATTTATGTCTGGATGAAAAGTTGAGACTCTTAAGCTATGACCTTAAATGCCTTATCTCGTTGTCCCTTTATATTTTTCAAATACTACTCATCTTCAAAATCTATCCCAATCCTCAGTTCATCTACAAAGCTTTCTTTGAAGTCTCCTCCACGGGCATTAACCTTTCAATGAGCCCTTCTAACATGTATTTATGGATTTTTTTTTTCTTGATGCTTAAGTGAATGCTGCCTAATATAGTTAATTGATTGCTTTCTATGTTAGGACTTACTTCCCCAGCTACACTGAGCATCTGGGCAGCAAATACCTTCCATTTTCCTCAGTTCCTAGAAAAACACAATTTAAGGGCTCCGTGTATTTCAAAGGAAGAAATGTACAAATGCCCCTTCCCTTTGATTCTCCCATGGCCAAACAAGTCTACTCCAGAAACCTTTCCAGCTAGCCATCTAAACCCAGTCATGATTGAGCTAAAATATACCTTAAGGGCAGGGGTTACTTTTTATTTTAATTTTACCACAGTTCCCCTATATGGGAAAAACCACTTGGTTCACCTACTTCATCCACTACTAGCCTGTGGGATGTGTGTGGAGGAATAGAATTTGGTGATAATTCATTAGAAAGAATCAAATTAGTCAAAATGGTATGAGATTATCTATCACTGAAGCACAGTATAATCCAGAGAAGCATAGTCTAAGCTAATAGAACAGCCTTTGAAAACTACAGCCAATTCAATTATCTTACCTGAAAATGCAAAAAATTCCAACAATCTGGCATGTGCAGAGAGCAGGAGAGATTTTCAATGATGTGAACAGATCTGTGGAGTCCTGTGCTTTAAAGAATACTTATATGGAGAGCTCAGTGAACTGTAAAAGTGATGATAGGAAAAGGAGAAAGTTGAGGAGAGAGAACAGGACTAAACTTAAATGATCCTTACACACACACACACACACACACACACACACACACACACACACACCTCAACCATTAAAATAAAGGAAAGGGCTTACATGTTATCATTTAGGTCCCATTGGGAATACCCTCATGGCAGGTGAGGAATCTACCCGGAGAGTCTCCTCTTTGGCAGAGGAAGTTTTAAAGAAGACATCAGCCAAGACTGATGCTCATGAACTTCCCTCAAAGGAACCATCTTGAGGGAGAATTTTTATTTCTTTTTGTTCTACTTTGTCTCTGACAGAATTAACATATGTTAACTGAAATAGAGTAGGAGAGAGAACAATACAGTAGGGTCCACTTAAACCCAGTTCGAAGCTGAAGCATATCCAGAGGAATACTAATCCAATCATTAAATGGTGACATGTACTTGTTCTAAATGTGTGGCTGGATCTTATGTAAGTGGCAGGTCTTTGCAGACTGTCACTGCTAAAAAGACCATCCCTAGCTATAAAGCAATGCACATTTCAATCTCTCAGGAAAAAGAGTCAAGACAATGTAGTTCATCTGAACCCTCACAGCAAGCAAAATTCCCACCAGCCTTCTTTCCAATTTACAAATATCCTTTGTTCCTTTCTTCCTGTTAGCTGATCATTCAATCAAACTTGCTTTCAAGTTGGATGACTATAGAGATTATGATTCAAATCAGAACAATTTCGATAGTGAAAGGTGATGCTAAACATTACAATTTATACAATGTTGAAATGATTACTGACTGTTAAATTGATTTTACTCTATTTGTATCCTATTCCAAAACATTTTCAAAAATAAAAGTATTTCTTAAAATATAAAACCAACATACCTTTGTATGCTTAAGCAAAAAAATTTAAAACTTTACAGTATTTAGGCATGAAAAATATAATGAGCAGGGGCGCCTGGGTGCCTCAGTCAGTTAAGCTCCTGCCTTTGGATCAGGCCATGATCTCAGGGTCCTGGGATAGAGCCCAGCATGGGTCTCCCTGCTCACCAGGGAGTCTGCTTCTCCCTCTGCCTCTCACTCGTGCTTGTTCTCTCTCAAATAAATAAATAAATAAACCTTTAAAAAAAAATGAACAGTATAAGCTTAAATCAAGTACTTTAACCAGTTTCTTGGCCATTTTTGTCTTTAAAAATGTGTCATTCATGATTTTTTTTTGAATAATGCATTCTTTCACAATAATATGGCTTTGTTATTATTAATGTTTTCTTTTATAAGATTACCTGTAAGCTTCTTCAAAGTGGCATTTTGTGATTAATAAATTTGAAATTGTTGAAAACTTCAAATTGACTCTATAAAGCCTATTTAAAAGCAACTAATGAATCATTGAACACTACATCAAAAACTTATTATGTACTATATGCTGGCTAACAACATAATACAAAAATAAATAAAAATAAAAAAATAAAATCTTTTAAAAATAAATTTAAAAAATATGAAAACTGTTTCTAAATGTTACATATGCTTGTCAGCTGTCCATTCTGTTAAATGAAAAATAGTCTCCTGTACCCAAATATTTCTGTCCCTTTTTAAGCTTCAATTTAGAGTTTATTTCTTCATCTAATACTTGTATAGGGCAAACTCTTTCAAATAACTTCTATGATTAATTTGTTATTTTCTTAACTTGATAAAGAAAATAATGTATCATTGAATTTCATTCCAATACAGTAGAGAAACAAAATCTAACCAACTGATAAATTATTGAACACTACATCTGAAATGTTGGCTAGTTGAATTTAAATAAAAATTAAAAAAAAAATCTAACCAATTCAAAATAGGGGCTTCATCAAAAAGTTTTCTCTACAAATCAATATCAAATCACAATCACAGAATTTCAAGTTCATATCTGGTATACAGCTAGATATGACTAGATGCCCCCCTTGTTTCATAGAGAAAGTTTTCACTTTCTTTCAGCTTGCAAGCTTTGTTTAACTCAAATTCACTAAGAACTTCATAAATACTGATGTGCTGGTGCAGTCATTTTAGAAAACAGTTTGGCAGTTTCCTATATGGTTAAACAACCATACACTTACTAAATAATCCAGTAATTCCTAGGTATTCACCCAAGAGAAATAAAAAGTTATATTCACACAAAAACCTGTACCTGAATGTTTATAACAACTTTATTCATAATTGCTAAAAGCTGAATACAATCCAAATGTCCTCCAATTGCTAATGAATAAAATCACTGTGGTACATTCCTGTCATGGAGTACTACTTAACAACACAAAGGAATAAACTATGGGTACACACAGTAACACAGATGGATTTCAAATGAATTACCCTAAGTGAAAGAATCCAAATTCACAAGGGTACTACTACGTAATTGAATTTCCATTCCCTTCTGGAAAAGGCAAAAATATAGGGATGGGCGTGGGGGTAGGGAGCAGATTGACTGTAAAGAGAGTAAGATTCTGATAGAACTATTACATAGCTTGAGTGCAGTAATGGTTTCATGGTTGTAGAAGCTTATCAAAATGAATAGAACTGTATACCAAAGAGAGTGAATTTTAATGTATGTAAATACCACCTTAAAATAATTTCAAAAAAAAAAAGCATCTTAAAAACAAACAAACAAAAAGTTCTTTAGTGTAGGGGTTACTTAGTAGTTGTATAACATTAGTATTAGTGTTGGAAAGTCCTGTAAAAAATTACTAATATCCCCCCAGTGTGTTTTATTTTAGGTAATTAATATAATAAGGAGGACAGAAGACAAATCAAACTTAAAAGTTGATTAAAAAAAGTTGATGTGTTTTCTGTTCCACTACTTGAATATCTGAATGAAGATTTCCTATAGAATTTGAAGAAAATACAATAAAAACTGGAAGAATTTACAAAAAAAACCCCCACCAAAATACTGTAATTATATAAGCTGACTTTAATTAAAAAAAAAAAAAACGCTTTTTTAAAAAAAAGATTTATTTATTTGAGAGAGAGAGAGAAAGAGAGAACTTGAGCACAGAGTGGAGGAGCAGCAGAGGGAGAGGGAGAGAGTATCCCAAGAAGACTCCCTGCTGAGCATGGAGCCCAAAACGGGGCTCAATCCCATGACTCTGAGGTCATGATCCAAGCCAAAATCGAGTCAGATCCTTAACCGACTGAGCCACCCAGGAGCCCCAAAACTCAAATATTTCTGATATCCAAATGAATTTGGGAAGCAAAAAGACAAAGTGAGTACTGCCACACTGAACTTTTTTTTTAATATATTCAACATCACCTTTGTCAAACAAATGTAACTTAATTACTCTGCATGCATAAAAATCCTTGTAAATTTTGACAACTGCTGTGTCTATTTTGATTGGTGAAAAACTGCATGTTGTTTGGAGGAGATTATGAATGTGGATGTCTCACAAATAATGCCAGATACATTTCAGCTCCATAGATATAATTTAATAAGAACACTTAATTTAGTAAGAATGTAATGTTATAGCCCACTAAAATGTGCATTCTTATTACCACCACCAAAATTATTTTAAATGATGGATTTTTAAATTGAATTTACATTAATAATCAAAATAATGTCACATTTCACCACTGACAGATGAAGTTTGAAATATTTTACTTTGACTCCATGAATTGGATAACAAATTAACTCATGATCGAAATGAATTGGTTTTATATTAGAAGCATCTGATGATAATGATGTAAAACAGGCATCATTAGCTGCTTGAAAAGTCTTTTTTATGCTAATGGAGGCCATATATTATCAGTTATTGTTTCATTTGTTATATAGTCACTGAAAAACTTAGAAATGAGAATGAGCAAAATTAAATTTAGAAGAACATTCATTTCATTTTTGATTAGAAATTTGTTAAAAATGCAAATTTTTGACCCCAACCCAAACCTACAGAAGCGGCAACTTTGGAGCTGGACCTCAGCCATCTGTGTTTTAGCAAGCCCTCCAGTATATTCTGATACATGTGCATGTTCAACAGCCAGTTATATAAATGGAACATCATGTTTCACAGAGTGCTCTCTAAATGTACCTTCTGCAGATACAGGTGCTGAATCATTTTCTCAGGCAAAGTCTTCATAAAACAGCTACCAATTATTGAGTCTAGAAATAGACCCATGCACATATTTTTAATTAACTTTTCAACCTAGGTGCCTAGGCAACTCAAAGAAGAAAGGATAACTTTTCAGTAAATGGTATTGTAACAATTGGATGGCCATTGCAAAACAAAACAGAAACAAAGAAACCTCAATCCTATACCTTCCACTATATGCAAAAACTGACTCAAAATTGATCATAGGTCTTAAGTGCTAACACTATAAAACTTCCAGAACAACAACAAAAGGATAAAATCTTTATGACCTTGGGTATGGAAAGGATTTTCTTAAATAAGACATAAATAGCACAAACTATAAAAGTAAATCAGTAAGTTAAACTTGATCAAAATTTAAGCTTTTCACTTTTCAAAAGAAACTGTTAATAAAATGAAAAGGCTCTCATGGTTCGTCTCCCCCACTGATTTTCCCCCCTTCATTCCTCCCTTCCTACTATCTTCTTTTTTTTTAACATATAATGTATTATTTGAGGAGAGGGGGGTGGGGGGTGGGGGGATGGGTTAGCCCTGTGATGGGTATTAAAGAGGGCACGTACTACATGGAGCACTGGGTGTTATATGCAAACAGTGAATCGTGGAACACTACATCAAAAACTAATGATGTAATGTATGGGGATTAACATAACATAATAAAATACAATACAATAAAAAAAATAAAATGAAAAGGCAATCCACAGCCTGAGGAAAATATATTTGCAGGATATATCTGGCAAAAAAAGCTTGTATCTTGTTATATATGTATGTGTGTGTATATACCCACTTAGAAATAAAATATTGGTCAAAATTTAAGCAAACATTTCACCAAAAAGAGCTAGAGATGGCAAATAAGCACATGGAAAGATGCTTCCATCATTTGGCATTAGGAAAATGAAAATTAAAGAAAGTACTACACAGCACTAGAGTGGCTACGATTTAAAACAAAAACAAAAACAACTGACTATACCAACTGTTGGCACAGATAAGGAGGAAAGGGAACTCTTAGAAATTACAGGTTAGATTGGAAAATGGCACAACTGCTTTGAAAAAGTTTGGCATTTTCTTAACATATACTACCATACAACACAATCATTCTACTCCTACGTATTTACCCAAGAGAAATGAAAACATACATTTACCCAAAGACTTGTACACAAATATTCATAACAGCTTTTTTTGTTGTTATAGCCAAACAGTGGAAACTACTCACATGCTTATCTATGGATAAACAATGGATAAAAAATGGGTAAATATCTTGTAGTGTATCCATTCAACAGAATACTGCTCAGCAAGAAAAAAGAACAAATGATTGATACATGCCACAACATGAATGAATTTCAAATAATTATGCTGAGTGACAGAAGCCAGGCCTCCCTAAACACCAACAAGAGTATATACTCTAGGATTATTTTATATGAATTTCCTAAAAATGCAAACAAACCTATAGTGACAGAAAGCAGATCAATGGTTGCCTGGGGACAGGATGAGAGTGGGTGGTAGGTGAGGAAGAGCGAGGTTGCAAAAGTGCCCAAGAAAACTCCTAGGGAAATGGATATATTATCTTGGTTGTGGTGATAATTTCACAAATGTACACATGTCAAAACTCATCATATTAAATTCTTTAAATGTGTTTATTGCACTTTGATTATACCTCACTGAAGTTGGGAAAAGAAAAAGAAAAATCTGATTAAATGCTATATCAGATAGTATAAGCCATGAATTCTCCAAGCAAACCAAGATGTGTGGTTAACTCTAATTTATGGACACACGTACTTACTTATATTGTTAATTTTTAATGTTCTTTCAGCTCTTAATGTGTACCTCTCTTTCAAACAATCTATTCCTAGTCATTCCTGATTCCATTTCTCTTTTCTACATTTGCTTTTAGCACTATTTACCTCTTTTCTTTCAAAAAGTATCACATTCTACATTTGCATTTATATCCATTGAATTGTTTCTCTCCCTCCATGAGATTGTAAGAAACATGAGTTCTAGAATCTTCCTCCTCACTCTTATATTCTGTGTCTGGTATTAATGCCTAATTAATATTGGTTGAAAGGATAAACTAATCTGATAAAGAGTGAAAAAGGTATTCTACCCTTCTAATTTATGCAATCAGTAAAATAATTGTCATAATATTTTACATTAAAATATTTGCATATGAAGAAACACTCCCTCATTTACTATTGTGTTTGATCACTCTAAGAACTCAGTGCAAAAATGCAAAACAAATAAAAGTACCTCCTTTTATGAATGAGCCTGGAACTCAAGAGATCACAGAAACAATCAAGCAGTGGAAATAAGTCCTGAACCCAAAGATGTGACACCCAGGCTACTGTCTTTCGCACTAAGCCACAGCTATTGCTTTAAAGGTCCTACTTCATCTCATTCGTGGATATTTCAAGTGCCTCCTAACCCAGTGATTATTAACCATGGATGCATACTGAAAACATCTGAACAGTTGGATTCATTCATTCATTTATTCATTCATTCAATACTGATACTGCTGTCCCACTTTCAGAGATTCTGATTAATAGATCCAGGATGCCTGCTGGGCATAAAGAGCTGTCAAAGCTCTCCAGGTGATTTTAATATGCAGTAAAGTTTTGAGCCACTGGTTTTTCTGGCCTCAGTCTGGAGAATTATACGACCTCCAATTCATTCTCACTCTGAAGCAAGTATCATTGATCCCAAACACAAATATGTTTTGCTTGCCCACTTGAAAGCCTGCCATGCTGCCATACAAACTACAGGGTGTCCCATAGTCCAGACTCCAGACTGCAAAAAATATCTGCTTGGCTAAAAGAATCAGAAATAACTAATTCAGTGGTTGGGGCAGGGGAAAGATAAGATGAGCCCAGAATATCTAGTGCCAATTATTAAGAAAATGCTAAAAGAAAATGATGAAGGCATGCCAAACCACAGCGGACAATTTGAAGGTACTCTCACCGGTTAATTTGAGCCTCAAAATAAATGACAGTCAGTAATCGATGGTAATAGATTACCTAAATTAAGAATCTATGATTACATAATGATAATAAATAATGGAGGAAAAGGGAAATCCCTTCTTTATAACCGAATGCCAATTAATACATTTAGAAGATGGAGTTAGAAAAGATCAGCATTTTCAATGACCACATTTATAACTGATTCAGGCAAAAAGTTAAAAAAAAAAAAAAGGATGCTAATGTCAGTGGGTCAAAGTTTTATAAGGAAACCAGATTTTGATATAGTCTCACAATATCTCCTCATAAAATACTTATTGTAATATTTAGCTTATTTTATTTTTACAAGTAAAAAACTTTACAATGGACAGGTCTGGCTGACAGCACCTTAACCAAGTGATCCCAGTTAAGATTACCGATAAAATGACATTTTGTGCCTCTGGATGTGATGTTCTGAGAAGGACCCAGTATTGCTTATGTGATATTCCTGCCAAAAAATGCAAAATGTGAATCTAATCATAAGACAACATCAGACAAACCCAAAGTAAGAGACACTCTATTAATTTGTACACTCCAAAAATGTCAAGAAAATCTAAGAACTGCTCTAAATTAAAAGAGACCAAAGACACCTGACAACAAAATGTCATGGGTGTTCTGGGATTGGTTATTAAATTGAAAGGAGGGTGGGAGCCCAACACCTATAAAGAACATTATTAGGTCAATGGCAAAATATGAGGATAAAGTGTGGCTTAAATAGTAGCATTAAATCAATGCTAAATTTCCTGATTTCAATAATTGTACTATGGTTATGTGTAAGAGAATATTCTTGTTCTTAGGCAATACACACTTAAGTGTGTGAAGTGTTGTTAAAAAGGCAACATGACGACCACTTATTTTCAAATGGTCCAAAACCAAAATTACAGGGAGAGGGAGAAGGAAGGAGAAGGAGGGATAGGTGAGGAGAAGGAGGAAGAAAGGCGAGGGGAGAGGGGAAACGGGTGGCAGAAAGATCAATGGGGCAAAATGGAAATAGTACTTGTTACTATTCCAACAGATTTTCTATAAGTTTTAAATTTTATCAAAATAAAAGTGACAAAAATCAAACAAACAAAAGAGGGTGCTCAGCTCTGCACCCTGTTCTTCCAGACGTCCTACTCACACCTAGTCTATGGAGACTCTGCTGCACCCTGAAGTCACTATGCTCATCGTTGTTGATGCAGAACCACTTCTACCCCCTGGAATGTACGACTCTTCTTTCTCTTGGGTAATTCCTACTCATTTTTTCAAACTCACTGCAGGTATTCTGAATTCTGTGGAGCTTTCCATGGCTATCCCCAGCCCACCTGCCTTGTCTGGGTGTCCCTCCCACATGCTCCCATAGCACACCCTGTGCCCTCCCCTTTTGCAGTTCTGTCCACACTATCCCACTGTTCATCTCCTCCACTGGACAGGGAGTGCTTCATCTTATTGTCCTTCATATCCCCAGTTTCTTACACACACACACAAAAAGCATGTAATCAAATATTGATGAATCAATAGGTGAATGAATGCCCTCCACTAAGCAAAATATTAACATCAAACAAGGGATATGTTTTAGTATATCTTTTGAGAATGGGAAAAGAATATTGCTAAATTAACCTATTTCCATGATTTTTCATTTGGTGTATACTGTCATCATATTTTATATGCATTTCATTATATAAATGCTAATAGAACCCTTAAAATTTTTATCTTCTGACAAAAATAATTATTTTTCCTCTTCCAGTTTCTAAGAAGACAAACTCCTAACAAGTGGAAGGGCATTTTTTTGGTGAGCACAAATCATTTCTCTGCAAACATCCTCCTATTGAAGCATGTATTGATGATGGATATGACTGGGCTGTGGCAGAGTTGAAATATTCTTCATAGGGAAACAAGGATACAGAGAGCCTCAGAGGAGGATCCAGAAGAAGGATGAGGCTGATGACTGTCCATGGGAAAGGATGGGAGGGAAAGGGAGAGACTAAGAGACACAGAAGCTGAAAGGGAATAACTGGGAAGAAGAGATGTTCTGGTACAATAAACATTTGCTGAATGGATACATGAGAGTGTGATGTGTATTTGGAAAGTGAAGTTTTGTGTACTATAAAATCCTCATTCATCTTTGCCACAAAACCTTCAGTAAGATACTTTCATTAATGTCTGGTAGAACAGATTGGGCAAGTGGCAGGATCGGGAAGATGGATGACCCATTCAGCAAGGGGGAGGCTGGTACATGGGAGCCTACTCCCTGCCCCTTTTGGGGCATATGACATGGACACTCGACCAATAGGCACACACAGAGCCATAGTGATTTTTTATAGCTAGTGCCCATTTTGATTGGCCAGGGTCAATATTAAATATTTTTAATCTCTCTGATAATAATGTAATAGAATACATGTGATAACACAATATGATAATACAAGAAGAAATTTGCTAAAATAAATTTGAAAGACAAAATAATTTCATATAAAAAGCTATCTGGGAAGAAGAGATTCATCACATAAAATGAACCAATTAGGACTTCAGTAAATAAGTGTTTCTGGCGTTCAAATGTCATGAAATATTGGGACCAGAAATGATGAGGTGGGATCATTTTATAAGACTTTCTAAAATTTATATTCTGAGCTATTGTTATATACTTAATTATGTTAAACACATGCTTATTGAGGAGTTATGTTGAGGTTCTACCCTCAAGGAGCCTCTAATCTAGAACAACAAATTAATACATAAATAATAAAAATAGTGTATTAACACTTACAAATATGAATGTTTTTGAGTCTTAAATAATCTGAACATTAGATTCCAAAATAAAGTCATGGAAACAAAATCTAGAGAGAAAAATAAAAACCTCACTAATCTCATTAAAGATAAAGGCAATGTATAGTCTAAGAATACTAGCTGGGCCAGGGGCCACTCCACCCATCAACACATCCACAGAAGTAGTGAATCCACCACAACAGTAAGACATATGCAGCCCATACAGGGCACACCACCGGAGCACCTGGCTTTCATGGCTAGGGGATTATTACACTGATGGGCTTTAAGAACATTTCTTAAATAAGGCCACTTCTTCAAGAGCACGAGAGATAGCTGAACATACACTGAGCAAGTGGGATTTATTCCAGGAATATAGGATGGTTAAATATCTGCAAATCAATCAATGTGATATACCACATTAATAAAATGCAAGATAAAAATCATACAATCATCTCAATAGCTGCAGAAAAAGCATTTGACAAAATTCAACAACCATTTATGATAAAAACAAGTGGGTATAGATGAAATGTACCTCAGCATAGTAATAGAAATAGATGACAAACCCACAGCTATCATCATACTCCATACTCAGTGGTGAAAAGCTGAAAGCTATTTTTCCAAGATCAGAAACAAAGTAAAGATGCTCACGCATGCCACTTTTATTCAAAATAGTATTGGGAGTCCTAGCCACAGCAATTAGGCAAAAAAAAAAAATAAATAAAATTATCCAAATTGTAAAAGAAGAAGTAAAACTGTCACTATCTGCAGATGACATGATAGTATATACAGAAAATCCTAAACCCTTCACCCAAAAATTATTAGAATAAATGATTCCAGAAAACTTGCAGGATATAAAATCAATATACAGAGATTTGTTGCATTCTATACACTAATACAAGCTATCAGAAAGAGAAAGTGAAACAATCCTATTTACGATTGAATCCAAAGGAACAAAATACCTAGGAATAAGTGTAATCAAGGAGCTGAAAGATCTGTACTCTGAAAACTGTGAGACATTGATGAAAGAAATTGAAGACACAAATAAATGGAAAGATAAACTGTGCTTATTGAATGGCAGATTTAATATTGGGGTTAAAATGTCCATACAACCCAAAGCAGTCCACAGATTCCATGCAATTCCTATCCAATACCAACGGAATTTTTCACAGAACTAGAAAAAAGAATCCTAAACTTTGTATGGAACCACAAAACAACCCAAATAGCCAAAACAATCTTGAAAAAGAAGAACAAATCTGGAGGTACGCTGTTCCCAGATTTCAAACTATACTACAAAGCTATAGTAATCAAAAAAGTATGGTACCACCACAAAAACAGACACATAAACCAGTAGAACAGAACAGAGAACTCAAATAAATTCATGCTTATCTGGTCAATTAATCTATGACAAAGGAAGACTACCCAATGGGGAAAAGACAGTCTCTTCAATAAATGGTGCTGGGAAAACTGGACAGCTACAAAAGAAAGAAGCCAGACCACTTTCTTAGACTATACACAACTATTAACTCAAAATGGAGTAAGGACCTAAATATAAGACCTGAAACCATAAAACTCCTAGAAGAAGACATAGGCAGTAAGCTCTTTGACATCAGTTTTAACAAAATATTATCCGGATCTGTCTCTACAGGTAAGTATAACAAAAACAAAAACAAACCAGTGGAACTACATCAAACTAAAAATCTTTTGCACAGGAAAGAAAAGAAAACCATCAACAAAACAAAAAGGCAACCTACTGAATGGGAGAACAAATTTGCAAATTATGTATCTGAAAGGGGTAAACAACCAAAATATGAAAGAACTCATACAACTCGATATTAAAAAAATAATCTATTTTAAAATGAAAAGAGGATCTAAATAGACATTTTTCCAAGTAAGATACACACATGGCTAATAGGCATATGAAAAGATGTTCAGCATCACGAACTGTCAAGGAAATGCAAATCAAAACCACAATGAGATACCATCTCATGTCTATCAGAATGGCTATTATCCAAAATATAAGAAATAGTAAGTTTCCACAAGAATGTGAAGGAAAAAGTACCCTCATGCATGGTTGGTGGGAATGCATTCACTATGGAAAGTAGAATGGAAATTCCTCAAAAACTAAAAATAGAACTACCATACTATCCAATAATTCCACTTCTAGGTATTTATCTGAAGAAACTAAAAACACTAATTCAAAAAGATATATGCACCCTTTGACTTAGTCACTATCTAAATGTATGACCTTGAGTAAGTCACTAAGCCCATCTAAATAGCAATTTTCTTTTGCGTAACGAGGGGTAGGATAAGACCAGGGGTTTTATATATTCTACAAAAAGGCCCTATGTGGTGAAAGAGTATCAGTTTGGCAAAACTCTGTGTCCTCCACTCACTCTGCTAACCAAAGCAGTCCTAGTTTTCTATATCCTATATATTAGGAATTCTGTTTCTGTTTTGTTTGCAAGTTTCTATCACTAAAAATGGAACTAAATTTCCTCTAAGTCATGTTCTAGCTCATAATAGACGCTGACATTTCTTAGGAGAAGGCAGTCAGAGGTGAAAACTGGTAAATGTATCCATGAATGATCCACTTTGTCTGTAGGATATAATGTCTTTAGGGTATAAACTCCTAAGGAAATCCTTTTACGTTGAGAATTGTGCTACATTATGTATCTCTAAAACTTTCCCCAGCTGTTCACAGTCACTTGTTTTTTTCTGCTAGAATTAAAACTCTCGATTGCTCTTTTCCAAATTTCTACCCAATTAATAGCCAGGATTTCAAGCAAGCAGAATCCAATTAACATATTTAATACATCCATCAACTACTAATTTAATTAGAACATTTACTAAATTGCCATCACTGCACCCAAAGCTGGATGAGTATCTTGAATACTTTGGGGAAGTCAGGATTGCAACATAGAGATGTTTTATATCTTTAAGGGCCTAAAATTGGAAGAAAATAAAATAGCCTGTTTCTTCCATCTTTTTCACTCTCAGGTAATTTGGAAAAGTTGACCTCCTCCTAAAAATGTTAGATCATAAACTGGCTTTTCCAGTGGCCAGACAGCTCTTTCCATTTTCAAGCATATGTTTAATTTCTCTAGAACTACTATACCCTTAGTTCAGTTGTTCTCTTTACCCACTAATCATGAGCTCGTCTTAATAAACCAGTGTTGGTTATACTATGCTATGCTATATTAGATTATGTAAGGAAATGACATTAGTTGTTACTTAAAAGTCCAGTCTAGTAAATAGTTAATACAAGTTCCACTTTTTGATACCTCACCCTCCCACAAAGCAGATATCACTAATCAATTACTGCACTTCTCCTTGCATCTAAGGCTTGTTCAGTGCCCTCGCATCTTTCTTTTCTAGTCTCCTTTGAAACCCCAAGACTGACCACTATTACCAAATACCATAGATACTCAAACTCCTCCCTCGATGCCATGTCTAGATTCTTGGATTCCTCTTTTATCACTCTCAACTAAACCTAGACATCTTAATACTTTTGTGGATGATGAACACAAACTTCACAAACCCAGTTAAAAGAAAAAAAAAATCAGCATAGGTCACAGCTCCAAATGAGCAGCATGTACTACAATAAAGCTTTGTTTTTTCTTACCAAGTCCCCTCCTACCACACTCCCACTTTTTCAGGACACTCCAACTCTCCTTTCTCCAGGGATACTCTCCTCCTGAAAGCTTAAGTGTGGGCAATTACTTGGCAGAGCAAGATAACAGTGCAAAAATCGCCTCTGCTGTTACTCCCCGGTCCCCTCAGGGTAGATGTTAATTATAGCTTTCCAAGGCAACAAGTGAAGTAACTGGGTAGGGAGCCCTGAGATTAGGTGGATTGATTTATCCGAGCTCTGCTGGTTCTTCTAGGACCTGTGCTCAAAGGGGTGAGGAATTTATTGATTCTAAGGCAACACAAACTATTCAAGGAGATGATTTAGCAAAACAGGAGTATAGGCATCTCAGTCAGGTAAACCCGGTTCCAATCTGACCTCTGACACTCACTAGTCCAAGGACATTGACCTTCTTTTGCAAGACAATGTTAGTAACTATTTCTCACAGGATTGGTGAGACAAATTTATTAAATGAGATTCATTCATTCATTTCATCCATTAAATGAAATCACATTCATTAAATGAGATTATGAATATAGGGTTCCCAGCACATTCCTTGGCAGAGAGTAATCGTATAATAAATTTGTACCAAATTCTATCAACATGCAACTTCAAATAAAAAGATGACAAGTTTTTCTTGTTAACTAGGTGCGTCAAAGAAACAGTAATGCCTAGACACACTAACTAGCAGAATCACAGTGGATCTCAAATTTTCTCATGGGATATAATAAAGGTAAAGCTTTTACACAAACCTTATACTCAATAAATCACTTATTTTCTCAATTCTAACATATTAGTTTTTGTAAATTCTTACTATTCCTGAAATGAGTTTTAAAATTGATGCTTACATTTAACGTGCAACTATTTTCCCTTGAAAATTTGTATTGAAATCCATAGGGTGTCTTGTAATCAATGGTGTTTTAATTACACAATTAAGGGAAATAGTATTATTAAAAATCTATCATCTCCTTTAAGAGATGAGCACAGCTATGCTCTCAGAAGCCTAAAAGACCTAGTTGATTGTCCCAGGTGTCACCAAATTTTTCCTTTGAATTTTTACTATGTCCTTGAGTCTCTCTCACTTGATTCTTTACTACATCACTACTTTCTAACTACTATTTTCTGATCACTTGCTATGTTCCAAGTACAGTGCCAAAGGCCTTATAAACATCATTTTATTTTACTGCTTACAGCTCTAGAGGTGGAAGAACTTAAAGGGGAGGATATAGAGGCTCTGATGGAAACACTGAGGTGCAGACAGGTGAAGTGACATGGCTCTAGTTTACAGTATCCGAAATGAGGGTCAAGTTTAGGTCTGACTCCAAAGCTGTGATTCCTGAGCATGACCAAAATTCCTTGGTGATAAGAAAAGGGCTTTAACAAGGAAAGCAATACCATAGTTCCCGTAGGGATAACCTCAGAGATAGGGCATAGTGGAAAGCAGAGGAAGATGCTGTCAAAGTAGCTCCAGAGAAAGAAAATTATCAAAATCAAAGTATGCATTGTGTACCTTAACATTATTTTTCAATCAGTGAAGAGTATATATTTTAAGATATATACTTTAGGCTAAATGGAATACAATATGCAATGGAAAACAAGATTGATATTATAAAGAATGTCTTTAATAAACTTATTCTCTATATTTTTATATTTTAAAAATACTTCATTAAAATTTATAGTGGAAAATATTTTATCAGGGCCACAATTCAAAATGGAAAGTTTCATCTTTTAAACCATGTGGATGTAAAAAAAGTTCTGGGGTATAAATAGTAAATGATAGAAACATTAAGATATAGCAAAAAAGAAGGAAAGAAAGAAGACAGAAAAAAAAAGAAAGAAAGAAAGAAAGAAAGAAAGAAAGAAAGAAAGAAAGAGAAAGAAAGAAAGGAGAAAAAACTACAAAAGTAAGATAAACAAGCAATAATTGGCTAGTGTTCATGTTATATTAACTAATTTTAAATCACTTACCTGTTGCATCCATAAAATATCTCCAATCACCTACTTTACTCTGACAAAGTCTAGAGCAACCCTGAATCTTTATCTGCTGGCTTAGGCCAGCTGTCCCAAAGCAATTATCAGTATCTTCAAATTTTTCCCAATTTGGACAGTAAACTGTACAGTCACCCTAATAATACTCAAGGAGTTTTGACTTTTTATTCTAGCCCTGCCAATTATAAACCATAAAATCTTTTTTATTCATCAGATTCCTTTAAATGGCAATTTCCCCATATGTACTAGTAGAGATGTTTATCATAGTTCACTCTTTAACAAGCACCAGGGAGTTGCAGAAGCTTAGAAGGTAAGCGTAGATGTTGACTGCCTCCTTCTACCAGAGTTCCTCCTCCTGAGAACACTTGCTAGCTTGACCCACAAAAATGTATTAATTCAGACTCCAGTGAGGATTGAAGAGAGCGTGATGGATATTCTGACAGGATTAAAATTAGCTAGTGCTCTTGGCATCTTACTATATTGGTAGAGTTTTCTCCTTGAAGCAACATTTTAACTCCCAAATATCACCTTATAGTGGGATGTCTTCTTCAGAGCACTGAGTAATCCAGTGTTGTGTTTTGCATCCCACAGATTTATCTTCCACTACTTGAAATTGTGACACTTTGGAAGGAGACATTCTGGGAAGACCAAGCCTTTTCTATGACAACACGTTGCTTTCCACTGCACCAGCCTTCTTGGGAGGAGGAGGATGTGGGCTACCATCAATAAGGAGAGGTGTTGGCTATAAACTGCTTATCTATCAGCAAAACGTCTTTTATCAACAACATGTCTGGCCAACCACAATTTCTGAATTTTTTTTATAACAGAATTACTCTTTTGGACAAAGACATTTTTTTTTTTTCCTCTAGGTCCAAATGTGGCCTGGTAAGAGCTTTTAACAGTTTTATTAGGCACCCAGCATCCATCTCTCTTTTATTTGCTCTTTATAGAACTCTACATAATTTCAGGAAGCTGTGCTTTTTATATAGAACTCAAGGAAAGGTGACTTTACCACCTAATTCAGGTACACATTTAACTGGTCCAAGCAAGCAGCCCATGGTCTTTTCTGGATGACTGATAGGGGTCAGAGGTGACCTCATTTGGTACAAATGGAAGGTCTCAGTCCATGCTTGGTTCACTAGGTTCTCTCTCAGTCTGTGTGTCCGTGTCTGTCTCTTTTCTGCAGGACATAAAAAACACACTACCTAGCCCCAAATATCAATAACAGCCATACCGTCACCACAAAATAATCAGCATTACAATGAAGTGAATACTAAGGAAGGCAGAATGGAGATAAGGAAAAATCTTGGGTCTGTGGTAATATTACTAAGCCTAACCTTCCTCTGAACTTTCAGTTACAGACATAATAAACATAACATTGTTTATGTAGATTTGAGTAAAAGATTTTGTTTCTTGCATCCAAAAGTATACACATGGATTCATTGTTTGGGGAGGCATAAATGATTGATCAGAGGTAACACGGAAGATGAAACTGTCTTAGTGAATGGCAACAAAATCGACCCAACCAGTCAAGCTCCAAATCTGGAAATTCTCTTTGGTTTCTTTTTATTATTTCTCACTTCAAAAATATTAGAAACTTGTGTCTATTTGCCTTCAAGATATTCTGCATTCCATCTATTTCCCTTGAACTCCATCCTTGCACATGTATACCGTGTTTTGTGTCTGGGACATGACCATATCCATCCAAATGACCTCCCACCACCACTAATATCCCACTCTAGTTGTGTTCATCCATGCCACAGTGATAATTTTTTAAACCTTTTAATGACTTTCCATCATGTTTGGGATAGAAGCTGTATATCTTATCAGGACACACAGAGTCCCACATGACCTGCCATCCACCTATGCAACCTTTTCTCTGTTTCCAACACTTGTTCTTTCTCAGCCACACTGGTGTCTTTTAATTTGTCTGCTTAAGTTTATTTCTGCCCCAGGGTCTTTGCACTTTCTTCTTCACCTAGAATGCTTTTCCCTTGGCATTTCATGGCTGAGTCCTCATCCTTCAAGTTTTATTTTTACCTCCTTGGAGAAATATTTCTTGACCACCTCCTGTTTCATTTCATCATTTTACTTTGCCCTATTAAACATTGATCAGGTCATCTATGTGTTTCCTTTATTGCTACTGTCAAAATCTAATTACATTCTATTATTTGTATGTGTTTGTTTAAGTCTGTCTCTTTCTCAACAAGATCAACTCTATCGAGGGAGGAAATCTTAATGGTTATACCTACCTGAGACACTGACTTAGGAGGTAACTGGCTATGGCATGTTTAAACCTTACTGTGAATTCTTGGATACTCTTTCTATTGAGAGGTGGGATGCATGTTTCTTGCCCTTAAATTTGGGAAAGCTTTGACAAATATGATTCAGTGGAAGTGATGCTTTGTGAATTTTGAGAGGAATATAAGAGATCATGCAGATTCTGCCTTGTTTACTGGGAATGCTCACTCATGGAGCCCTGAGCTGCTGCATAAGAACTCCCTTTCTCTGAGATTGCCATACTACAAAGGTCACACATAGGTTCTTTAGTAGACAGTCTAAGCTCATATCCTTCTTTAGCTATCCCAACCCAGGATCCAGATATGTGAATAAAGGGTCTGCCTTGCAAGTAGATCCTCCAGCCTCGGATGAACCAGACTTCAGATATTCACACCATCCCACGTGAGGCCATGAAAATTATAAAATCATACAGCAGAGAAAAATCTGTCCTTCCTGTTGGTATCTTTTCTGATTCCTAATGTGTGAAATCATTAAGTGTAATTGAATGATTGTTTTATCCCACTAAATTTTAGGGTGTCTTCTAATAGAACAATAGGTATCCAGAACAATAGCCCCCATCAAATATTCAAAAACATTTGTTGAATGAGATTGAACACCTTTCCTTGTAGGCACACTAATCCAGAAACCTGGCTTCTAGTCCAAGCTCTACCACTTATGTATTATCTGATCCTGAGAAAATCCTTCCCATCTACAGGTCTCAAGTTTCTCCATGTACAATGAGGTGATAGGACTACATAAATTATTTGGTTCCTTACACCAAATTCCTAGGCTATACATGAGCACTAAGGATTCCAGCAACAAGGAGAAAGGTAAACAGCCAGAAATAGGGGTTCTCCCTTCTCTGGGAATTTAAATCAGCTTAAAGGATGTCTTCCTTAGGAGTTCTGAGTAGGTTGTGGAGGAAGAGAGGGTTTGACAAAGCACACATTTTCCTGATCCTGACTATTCCCAAGGGAACAATCTTTGTCCTTAAAGCCAGATCATGTGGGAGTACAGGGGCTCAGTGGACAGATGGGTTAATGGGGGAGAGGGAGAGAGAGAGACTGCAGATGAATGGCTCCTGAAGGCTTCTGTTTTTTTTTTTTTTTTTAAGATTTTATTTATTTATTTGCAGAGAGAGAGAGACAGCTAGAGAGGGAACACAAGCAGGGGGAGTGGGAGAGGGAGAAGCAGGCTTCCCACCGAGCAGGGAGCCCTATGCGGGGCTTGATCCCAGCACCCTGGGATCATGACCTGAGCCGAAGGCAGAGGTACCCAGCATCCATCTCTCTTTTCTGTTTTCTATAAAAACCATTTTCCTTGTTTCTTTCCCAGATTCTGAAATCTCTTTCTTCCTACAGTACTGACTCCAGAATCTGGAAGATGGAACTATGACTGCAGTATAAATGTGGTAGAAAGACTGCTAGATCTGTGGCTGCCCCCAAAGTTGAGAAGCCCTGATCCAGTCACTTCTCTGACCTTCTGTTGTGTAAAATGAGAATAATGATTCCCCTCAGCCCGTCTTCATTAGGAAATGGAAGTGCCTCCCCCAGGGCTCACAGAAATGAAGTGGAAGCAGGACAACAGCATGGGTCTCCTGATTCATAATCCAGTGTCATTTTATTACACCAGTCCCCACCGCCCCCCCCCCCCCCCCATGGACCACTCAACATAGGTATCACGTTCTAAAGAAGGAAAAGCATGGATAGCCAGGTATGAGAGACGTAAACACAATTTTTATCACCCTTGGGGTTTCTGTGAGATTAGTCACTGGGGATAGATCTTGGAGTCTGATTGGATGAGGAACTAGTGAATGAGAAAAGAATTTCTGGGAGGTCATTCCCATCATGAGTAAGGGTAGGTAGGGTGGTGCTCTCAGCTTGTAGACTTTAAGTGGCCACGATTCAGATCCACATGAACAGGGCAGAAGCACATTCTGGGGAAAAGAATTAAGAAGACTTCTGGGGGCATATCTCATCTAAATGAATCATTAAAACAAAGGACTTGGCCCACATCATTATCCAACACTGCGTTATGGATCATTGTCATTCCTTCTGCCAAGTTCAGAGGCAGCCTGAGAATCTTTCCCATCACAGTGGTACAGCAGCCACAGCACAAGATGAGTGCTAGCTCATGAGACCAAGAACGTTTTTTTATCTCTGCACTCAGACTTCCTCATCAGAGGGCAAAAGTGATTCAGAATACGGTCTGCATTCAGTAATCAGATTTTTTCCAAGCGTAGCCCCCTCTAAAAGACACAAAGATAAATATGTCTATAGGAACAGGTATCTGAGGTGGGGATATTTGAGCAAAGTCATCCAATTAGATACAAAACCTGGGCTTCCATTACCTTGCAATGTCCTACAGTTAGAACAGGCTAGATCAGCTGTAAGAAGCACAACAAGAGGCACAATTTTATATGATAGGATTCTCTTTCATTTTGCCTGTTTGAATTTAAATGAATTTCATGGAGGGAGTTAGTACAGAACACACAAAAATGTTTTTCATTGGCTAGTTGATCTACAGGGTTCTTGTAAGCATAAGAATAAAGAAATAATAGAATGTTTTATAAATTAAAGTATTATATAACATAAGGGATTATTACCACCAGTAGTCTGAGTGTACCTTTAAAATTCTGATGTACTTTCAGGAGTCCGGGCAAATAAACTAGGAGAGGGTGGATATTTATTAGGAAACTGAGCAACGATTCCGCCTGATCAAATTAGCTAAAATAAATTTAACTTTAATCAATCTTTTCCTGGTCAGAGAGGATGGAATTAAATCAGAATGCAAGCGAAGGAAAGACTCCCATCATGTGAAGACACTACACGTGGAATATAGTGTACTGGTTACTGGGAGTAGCCCCATCACAATGAGGCAGGGAGGAAAAGAAGATAAGGCAAGGCAAGCACATAGGCTAACATGCCACCATACTCATCTCCCAACACAATGCAGACATTACAAATTAATCGTAGTACTCTTTTCTGTTAAGAATTGATGTGGTCTCAGAAACCTTTCCTAAAAATAATGCAGGCTGCTACAGTGGCCAGCTGAACTTGACCTATGAGATAAGACCTACTGGCAGAATGTTAGGAACTAAGAATGATCTGAGACGTAAGACATCTGTGTTCTAGTCTCAGCTTGGCCACTGACCTACTCTCTGTACTGTGGACAAATTTCTTTTCCTCTCCTGATATCAGCTGTCCCACCTGTGAATATAACAAAAATCTCAATATTGCCTTTGTTAGAATCACTGCCTTGGAATCATTGCTGGAATCAACCTTACAGTTTAGCTATGCTTGCCAAGACATCCAATGAAATGGTGTGCATGTTGGGGGTAAAGGGGGTGAGTATTTCCCTGATGCCTTTGTAAAGTTATATTAAATTTGTATGGTCAGGGATGCCTGAGTGTCTCAGTCGGTTAAGCGTCTGCCTTTGGCTCAGGTCATGATTCCAGGGTCCTGGGATGGAGCCCGGCGTTGGGTTCCCTGCTCAGTGGAGAACCTGCTTCTCCCTCTTCCTCTGCTGCTCCCCCTGCTTATGCACTCTCTCTTGCTCTCTGTCAAATAAATAAAATCTTAAAAAAATTGTATAGTCAAATAGAAGCAGAAATAATATCACCTCGAATTGCTATCACCTGCTTTCTCTCCATTCTAGCCGGCTTAAGTCTAGCCACTGAAGCATCGTTAGAGAGAATTCTTCTGGGGCATTGCAGAAGGACGCAAGGGATCCTGAGCAAATCAGAAAACCTCGGTTTTGCTCCTCACTAGCTGTGTGACTTTGTTACCACACTTTCTCTAGGATGCTACTTATTCCGAATGTATCTACATCTGTGTTCCATACTCCCAGCTCCTAAAAGGGATACTGTAGTGTGCCATAAAACCAATGGACAACCAGATTGTTTTGCTCTTGTGAACCTCAACTACGACTTGTGGAACTGGAGCCAGTCCATGGAAGGCTCTTGGGTGGAGATGTTTCACAGAGACAGGATTTGGCAGCAATGCTGCTTCTGCTCAAGGTGAGGGGGCAGAGATAAGTGTTCAAGAGAGCACAAAGCAGAGGGCCCTTTAGAGATGGAGCTATTTGCCTAGGTTCCAAGTGTATAGTTTTTATTTCTAGTTTAACTGAGGCTCTGAGGGGCATCATCAACTGTCCTGGATTCTTTGAGCTCTCCCTGTCCTTACCACAAATTGTCTTTTGTTGCTGCCAGCTTGAACAGGTTTCTGGTCCTGCAGCCAAACCTTATTCTGTTAAATGAAGGAGGAATTATGAAGAAGTGGTTTGGACTAAGAGATCTCTGAAGTCATATTCATGAATCTATACTTGTTTCTTTCCACATTGATTAACTCAGTTTCAACCATGAAGTTAACATGGGGTCAGCTGACTGGTTTCTTGTGGACCACAGCCTCATTCTTCTCATCCATTCAATTTTTCAGAGCATGTAGCTGAGTCCTGTGTGAACTCACCACTCAGTCCTTTATGAGGTTTCCTATGATTCCATTTTCCCAGAATCATCAGTCTCCTCTGTGCCTGCCTCTTTTACCTCTTTGCTGCCCTATACTAGAATTATTTTTCCAACAAGTTTATGAATGTAAAATTAACTCTCAGGCACTCAAGATGACCCCTTAAGACTGACACATTTCTAAGAATCCCTTCAAGTGTAGTCATCTCAACCAGTTTCCCAAAATTATTAAGGACATAGGCTCACCAATTACTGGATATGCAACCATGCAATAATTACTTAAGCTTTCTGAACCTCAGTCCCTGTATGAAGTTAAATCGAATCATGTATGTACTAACTTAGCACAATTCCTTGGATATTAATCGTCACTCAATAAATGTCATCCCTGTCATCCTGGTCATCATTATCATCCTTAGCTCAGTATGCTCTTGCCCTGCTTCTGATGCCCACTCACAGGTTACAATGCAGTTCAATCATTGCCTCCTCCAGGGAGCCCTCCCTGTGCTTTTCTACTTCTTTACTTATTAAAATGATTATAACATTTAATATATTGCAAAGTGATACTTAATGTTTTTGTATATGTAAAAATATTTTCTACTTCACGCATTTCCCCCACATATGTGAGATCCTTAGGCAAATAAATTGTTGCCTGATACCTCTTTCTTCCTAATCCCCAAAACAGTTCACCACAAAGTATTTTTTATTTTATCTGCCAAATATATCCAAAATCCTGCCTCTTAGCTCTCAACCTCTATTGAGAGGACTAATTATGATGTTAAGTAAAAGTCATATAAGGTCTCCCAAACAGGTGGTCATACCCATTTACACAAAATAAATTAGAAGGGCTGAAAGAAGTGATGTGGCCCACCCAGGGTGACCCAGATATAAGCCTAGAATTGAGTGATTTTCAGCCCAGGCTTTAACAACTTCGAGGACTCCCATAAGGGGAGCTTGTTCTGTTCTAACTACTTCTTAGATGGATAACTCTATTTAATATATAACCCCCCACTTTTCCCTGAGTTCAAGTCTACTTTTCAACAACTTATGCAGTTTCTAGTTCAAATTCTTAAACCATTCAGGATAAGTCTTATCCTTTATCCTCATGACATCCCTCCAGACACTCAAAGTCAGTGATCTAATCTCCATTTATTCTTCCTTTGAACCTGAGCAATGCTGCCAGGTCTATCTGATTGCAGCAGAAATAATTAGAATGGCTGGGTAAGTATAACAGGGAGGATTCCAGGCAAGGACAAAGAGTCTATCTCTTCATCAGGGGAAATGGAGAGAGTGAAGTGTTACCTGATATATGATAGAGGAATATAAATGAAATGCTGTAGGGCATCTAATTCAGTGTTCCTTGCTACCTGGTCCTGTTGCTTACCCAGAAGGGGACAGTAAATGAAATTAGCAGAGTCTAAATTTAGAGAAGATCAAAGGAAATCCTTCTCTACACACTGTGCAATTATCCATTACTGCAGGATATTATTGAGGCAAATTGAAGCAAGAAGAATTTGGAAAAGGATTAGGTGCTTATATGAATAAGAACAGCTTGTGCAGTTACTAGCAAGGATAACAATTACATGGCCAATTAGTCCCCCGGTGTCAGGGTATGCACTGAGCTCAAGCTGGGGTCAGAGAATGTACTGCCTACAGAATAGTACAGTAGCATCCAATTTTCTAGGAACATTATTGGATTTTCCTTTGACTAATTCCTCTGAAGGATCTAAAGGAAAACACTTCAGTTAGTAGAGTATGAATTGTTTCAGTTTGGCTTCTTAGATCTGGGTCAGAAACAGAAATGGCCTCTGAGAAATCTCCTTATAAAAATGTGACACCAAAATCCTGAAACAACAGTTTCAAATAGTGGGATGGGAAGGATAGTGCACAGGTCATCTGAAGACCTGGGTTTCTGGTCTTATTTCATATTAGCCGAATGACCCAGAGAGATCACGTACCTTTGTGAGCTTCACTTTCCTATTCTATAAAATGGTGGGCATTATCATAGCCTTGTGTATGTAAAAGGTAACCCTAGTTCCTCAGGCCTCATAGCCTAGATGGGCAAAATCAAGAATAAGATGATTTTTATTTTTTTTATTTTTTATTTTTTAAAGATTTTATTTATTTATTTGACAGAGAAAGAGACAGTGAGAGAGGGAACACAAGCAGGGGAAGCAGGAGAGGGAGAAGCAGGCTTCCCACGGAGCGGGGAGCCCGATGCGGGGCTCGATCCCAGGACCCTGGGATCACGACCTGAGCCGAAGGCAGACACTTAACGACTGAGCCACCCAGGTGCCCCAAGAATAAGATGATTTTTAAATTGAATAGATATAGAATAGATATCGAATCTACATAAAGTACACAATGGTAGCAAAAATGTTTTTGCTCCAGTCACCCATGAGGAAAATGTCCGACTCTCACACACTTACCTTTGGGGACCCTATTTCCTTAGTGTTGGCAGTCATCCTCCCCTTCATAGGCCATGGGGTCACCGATGCTGACAACTCTCACACAATGGTCTTAACTAGCTCTTTGCTCTAAAAGCTCTTATAATAAACCTTTTCTAAGTCTCTAAAACAGGAAAGGCCCACCCTTAGAATCATATAATATTTATGTGTGAAAACTTTTCTGTTTGACTCAGTTGGACAATTCCCTCAGGACAAGGTCAAAGGACAATGCGTATCTATGAGGAAAGGTCAGGAACTGGGGACATGTGCTTCTTGAACTTCCTTCTCAAATGACCAAAAGAATACAACAATCAGTACCAGTAATGGAAATGAGGGTAAGATTGGGTTTATTTTAAAAATCGGGAATATTTTACAAGAAAAAAACATAGAGGACGCCAGAATGAGAGAGAGACAAACTGACCCACAATTATCACATGAAAAGAATGTGTTGGCTTAGGAGATAAGTGAATCGCCTGTGGGCACTCACATATCTATCTTCTCAAATTCACAAAGGGACTAAAGGAAAAGAGTAATTAACAAATGACAAGTTTTTATTCTAGTGGTGAATCTGGGAAGCACCTCATATGGCATATTGGAGCTTATTCTATGTTCTATCCAAAGAATATGGGCACAATAGTAAGCATCTTCCACCAAAAGACCACTCCTCTGTTAGAGATATATTGCTCCAGTTAATTTTGGGCTACCCCAACAAACACAAAGAAGGAAATTCTGACCATGTCAGCACTCTCTCACTTAACTATCACCCAACCACCTCTCCTTGTGCAGGCTGATGGATCTCCTAATTGTCAAGTAACACTGTAGTTAAATGCTTGTGGGCTTGGTTTGGTTTATTTTTTTAATCTGAACTTAGAAGATTTAAATGCAGAACTGCACATATTCTAAGCAAGCTAATATCAAGTAGCTGAGCGTAAGACTCACTTTGGAAAGATGAGAAAAGAGAGAAAAATTTCTCAACACCTAGAAAGCTACCGCGGTTCAAATGAAAAAGAACAACCCAGAGACAGAAACTTGTCTCTTCTATTTCATAAGTGTTGTTTTCAGAGGTATAACCTCGTAATGGATGGCTCTAAAAGTAAGGAGTACAGAAAGCTGATAACATACGAAAAGTAGGAAGCAGATTAAACTGTGGACACAAGCTGTTTTATCTCCCATACCCTGGCTCAAAAGCATTAACCAGTAATAAATCTTCCCAATTATGTTCACCAAGCTAACATAACTCTGATGATAAAACCTAATGAAAATATCAGAAAGAAACACCTCTAAATATCAATCCTGTCAATAAAATGTAGCAGTACTAAAATTGAAAATAAAAATAATCTAAAGCCATTTTAAAGGAATATACCATAAACAAATGGATTATTCAAGCATGCAATAATGGTATAATATTAGGAAACCTATGACTGCAACTCATCAATAGATCAAAGGAGAATTATCTCAGTAGAGGCCAAAATCCAACTGACAAAATTGAACACACGTTACAGCTAAAAACTCTCGCTAATCCATGAAAAGAATGCCACTATCTTAACCTGGAAAGAAAAATGTATCGAGAATCAACTGTCAGCACTGTACTCAAGGTAAAACTATAATGGCCTACTAACTAAAATCTGAAAAAAGAAAATAATTCTGTCAACCAAAAGGTTATGAAAATTCTAGACATTAAGATTAGGTAAAATCACGTAAGATAAATGGAATAAAAATATAAAACTTATTAGAAAAGACATAGCAATTTATCTTAACTACTGGGGTACTGCAACTAATGAGCCTAAGGGAGAATGGAATAATTATTTAATCCTACTAGAGGTTAGTAAAATGACTTATTAAGAAAAGACAATGGTAACTTCCCTGGATCCTTTAAAAATCAAAATAAAAAAAAATGGCCAAACCAATAAAATACACAAAAGAAGATTACATTGTGGGAAGTTTATAAAAGATAAAATAAAAATAATAACAATAGTTGTGCTCAGAGAAACAAGATGCTGGATCTTTGTCTCAAATAATCTCCTAAAATAATCTTGGACTAACTGAATAGTTAAAAGGAACTAGAGAGGTGCCTGGGTGGCTGAGTCAGTTAAGTAACTGACTCTTGGTTTTGGCTCAGGTCGTGATCTCAGGGTCATAGGATTAAGCCCTGTATTGGGCTCTACACTCAATGGGTTTAAGATTAAAGTTCTGCTTAAGATTCTCTCTCCTGCTCCCTCTGCCCCTCCCCCACTCAAGCATGCACACTCTCTTAAATAAATAAGTCTTAAAAAAAAAAAAGGAACTAGGGAAAAAAACCCTAGAAAACATTTTCAATAATTTGAGGGTGTAAGGAATTTCTAAGCACAAAATGCAAAAACTATATTCGAAAAGAATAAAATATAGGCTCCTTAGGAATTTAATACCACACAATTAAAAAAATCTGCCATGAAGAATACTAAAAGATAACTGAAAATGTGGGATGTCTGCAGCATCTGTGACAGGAACAGGCAACATCACAAATATAAAAGAAATTTATAACTTGAAAATAAAAAAATGGCCAAACCAGTAAAATACACAAAAGAAGTTTACATTGCAGGCAATTCATAAAAGATAAAAATACTAACAGAACAAAAGTCATCACCTAATAATGTAGAGCAAATAAAAACCAGTTTTCATCTATCAAACTAGAGGGAATTAAAATATATCAAGACTGTGAGCTGACACAGATGTTGGCATTTTTAAAAAAATTTTATTATGTTATGTTAATCACCATACATTACATCATTAGTTTTTGAGTAGTGTTCCATGATTCATTGTTTGTGTATAACACCCAGTGCTCCATTCAATACGTGCCCTCTTTAATACCCATCACCGGGCTAACCCATCCCCCACCCCCAGAACCCTCAGTTTGTTTCTCAGAGTCCATAGTCTCTCATGGTTCGTCTCCCCCCCTTCATTTTTCCCTTCCTACTATCTTAAATTGCATCAAAAGCATTTAAAATATGTGTAATCTTCAACCCACTAATCCAATTGTGGGGTTTTTTCCTGAGAAAATTACTGTGTGTATATACAAACCTTTCTTCATAAGGATATTTACTGAGCATTGCTTAAAATAATGAAGTTTGAAACAAACTGTCCAGCAGAAGTTTGGCATAATATGTGCTGGGGTATTAATATTATCATTTTAGTTATGTTGTTGAAGATAAAACAGGGTAATGTTTATAGTTTAACTTTATGTTAAACTATAATGTTAATGTTTAACCTTAAAACCAGGATACACACACACACACACACACGCACAGTTTGAATTATAAAAAACTGGTAACATTCAACTACTTTGGCATACAAAAATAGCAATTTTATATGCTCTAGCCAGTAATAAATTATTGTGTGTTTTATAAATTACACATGCATATACAGAAAATAAAGTATAAAGTTCTTGAAGGGAAAAAAATCAGTATTATATGTCTCTAACTTGTTGGCATATGGAATTTTTGACCCTTAAATTTTTTTCTGTACTTATAATTTCCTATAATTTTTATTATTTTTATTTTAATTCAGTTAGCCAACATATAGTACATCATTAGTTTCAGAGGTAGAGGTCAGTAATTCATCAGTTGCATATAACACCCAGTGCTCATCACATCATGTGCCCTCCTTAATCCCATCACCCAGTTACCCCATCTCCTCACCCACCTCCTCTCTAGCAACCCTCAGTTTCTTTCCCATAATTAAGAGTCTCTCATTGTTTGTCTCCTTGATTTCTTCCTATTCTGTTTTTCCCTCTGTTTCCCTATGATCCTCTACACTGTTTCTTATATTCCTCACATGAGTGAAACCATATGATAATTGTCTTTCTCTGACTGACTTATTTCACTCAGCATAATACCCTCCAGTTCCATCCATGTCAATGTAACTGGTAAGATTCCATCCTTTCTGATGGCTGAGTAATATTTTTATGTGTGTGGATCACATATTCTTTATCCATTCATCTATCGATTGGACATCACGGCTCTTTCCATAGTTTGGCTATTGTGGACATTGCTGCTATAAATGCTGGGGTGCAGGTGCCCTTCAGATCACTACATTTGTATCTTTGGGGTAAATACTCAGTAGTGCTATTGCTGGGTCATAGGGTAGCTCTATTTTTAACTTCTTGAGGAAACTCCATCCTGTTTTCCAGAGTGGCTATAATTTCCTATAAGTTTTAATCTCATCTTAAAATATTTTAAAAATAAGCAAGGAAAGGGCACCTGGGTGGCTCAGTCAGTTAAGTGTCTGATTCTTGATTTCAGCTCAGGTCTTGATCTCAGGGTTGTGAGTTCAAGGCCCATGCTGGGTTCCATGCTGAGCAGGGAGCCTGCCTGCCTGCCTGCCTCCCTCCCACACATGCATATATACATACATACAGAAAAAAAGATAATACAAAAATACTTCCAAATTGTCCTTCCCTACCCAAATCCCTGAACTTGAAATGAAGCTCCCACATCACTGTCTTTTTTGGGGAGTGTAGCCCAACTAATACCGTAGGAAGTTGAAGGGGGATTATTTTTTTCAATTTATGACATCAGTTCCAATCTGTTTAGCTTCTGTTTTCATGGTAACAAGACACAAGTGGCCAGGGGAACAGCCAGTTGTAGAAGCCAAAATTAGCTCCTAGGTAAGTCCCTCATCAGACAAAGGTTGCCACTGTTAATCCTGAATGATGGGAAGCCTTATTGTTAAAGAGATTTAAACATGAAGTAATACAAAATTTCAAGAGAGGGAATTAACAGAGAAAATGCCCATCTAAAAGAATCTGGCACTGTACATTTTTGCAGGAACCAGCACTGAGAAGATAATAGGCAGGCAGTATTTTTTTTGACAGCTAAGGCCAAAAGGAAGGCACACTGAGTTGTAGAATTGTCATTTTCTGACAGTAGAAATTATATAAATCCATCTACAGAGACTATTTTATTTTTTGTAGGATTAAACTGAAGCAAGAATTTACCATATAAATGTAGGTATGAAGGACATGTAATGAGGTAGTGCCTCACTCCTCAAAGTGTAGCCCAGGTAGCAGTGCAGCATCCCTGGGGAGCTTGTACGGGGCCTCATCCCAGACCTCCTGACTCACACTCTTCATTCTAACCAGACGCCCAGGTGATTCAAATGTTTGAGAAGCACTGATGATGTAGACATGATGTCTTCAGCTCTTGTTTTACAACTGTATGGGAACACTGGTTCAACAGAAGGATTCATTAATGAAGAAAATACCTAAAGGCCCTTATCCCTCTACAGACCCTGGATCAGGGTCATTTCTTATGCGCAACTGTTGAAGGAACAGATCTAGAGTAAAGAGTCAGATAACAATTCTAGAGAAAAGAAGAATTAGGTTACAGGGACAAGAGACATTAGGAAATATTTGAGGTCTTTTTTTTTTTTTTAAGAATTTATTTATTTATTTATTTGAGAGAGAGAGAGAGAGAGAATGAGCAGGGGAGAAGGGCAGAGGGAGAGGGAGAATCAGACTCCCTGCTAAGCAGGGAGCCCTAAGCAGACACTATCCCAGGACCCCGAGATCATGACCTGAGCTGAAGGCAGTTGCTCAACCAACTGAGCCATGAGCCACCCAGGTGCCCCAATGAGCAGGCCTTTCACATGGAAGGAGAAGTCAAAGCAGTCTATCATTAAGATCGTCATGCCTAACATTGATGGTTGGAAACTGAAGAGGAGAGGTTCTCTCAATATGAGAATATTCTTACAAGTAGGTACCAAGGGCATGGACTATAAGAAGGCCAGTACTACTTCTACGACCCCCATTACCATTTCTACCAGCAGAAACTATTAATTGCATGCTTATTCTGTTCAAACAGTTTTTGTTTGATTTTGTTTTAAGGTATTTTACCCTTATATTATTCATCTTTTAAACCTATTGTCAATTCAAACAATTCAGAGACATTAAATAATTTGTCCAAGTTCACCCAATTAGCAAATGGCAGAACCAGCATTCAAACCCAAGCCACACTACTTCCACAATGATCTCTGATAAGGGAGATACTAAAGAGGGTCCTCAAGCATCAGATAAACTAGAAACAATTTAATACTTCCCAAACTTTCCTTGCTAAATATCAGAGTACTTTTGTGGAAATCTAGATTCTAGAGACTCATTCCTGAAAAGTCTGTTGTATTTTGCTTGGGGGACGGGAGGGGATTGGAAAATATGCCTCTTTTGACATCTGGGATAATCTATTATTTTGTGCTCCCCTGAGTCTAATTTAACACAGGTGTGGGACCTGGGAATGGGATCTACTACACAGCCATTAGTATTTCCAATATCCATCCCTGGTTGTTACTAAAGGAAGGGATCCAGGGATGAGCTGTGGATTTCCCACAATCCCAGAATACAGTAGTGGAACACAGAAGGGCCCCCAGATTCTAAATTTTCTGTGAAATTGGCCATGCGACCCAGGAAAACTAGTCAACAGCTCTGTGCTTCTTTATCTGAAAAATGGGAGTAAGTATACCTTGCTGTTCCCTAGGGAACAGCACTTTAAACTAGGCACTTTAAAAACATGAAACACTTTTATCTTCTTGTAGGGAAGCAGGAGGTGTTTTGAATAATAATGACAACGAAAATAAAAATAAAAATAAAAATAAACGCACACAGCCCAACATTTTCTCTAAGAAAACATGTTCTTAAATGCATTAGCTGTCCAAAAAGAGAGTTGCTTTTTTTTTTTTTTTCCGTTTTCTTTATTCTCAGCCAGGAATTACGCAACAAATGCACCTGGAAAAATAGCTGTAGACTTTGAATTTTGTCTGACTGCTGAGATGTCTCAATATACTAATGAAGAAAAGATGAAAATTCACACAAACTTAAAAATCTAGTCAGTTTAAAGCCCTAAGTGCACAAGTCAGTTCAGTGCACTATGCTGAAATGCTTCCTAAATGCAAAAATAACATGCTAACATCTAATATATTTTAAAAATGAAAAATGATTTAATAGTCTAAATAATCATCACCTGTGCCTAGCTTCATTTTCTCCTCATGGGAAAACTTCATTTCTCTAGATAAATCTTATTTTTTTTTTTGTCTTAATGGTTCAAGATCATCAACATCACCACCTCGATAACTGCTTATTGAAAACAGGTATAGTGGAAAGAAGATAAACATTTTAAAAAGACCTCAGCTTATTCTCAGTTCCATCACCTATTAACTATTAAACTAGGACAAGTTCCTTAAATTCTCTGGGAAATTAGGGTGATAATTCTTCCTCAAATAAATGGTCTGAGCTTCACAGATAATTTATGTATTCAGCATAGCACTTGGCACATTATAACTGTTCAGCAAATGTCATTTTTCTAATTCCCCCTTTTTGTTGTATTAGTAGGAAAATGGGAGAAATTCTCCAAATCAGTGCTTCCTTGTAATGAGGTTCCTATCTTAGGCCAGCTGACTGGTCCTCTAGTCCTTGAATTGTAGGCAAGATGGTGCATATGAGAGTTTGAGTTTTGGTTTTCAATGCAATGGGGAGTACCTTGCATTGGTACAAGGTACAAGTACCTTGCACTTCAAAATCTAAAGTGGCCAGCTTCTCTTGACAAGAGTTCTAAGTATACCTTTCAGTCCCGTGAGAGAGAGATCTTTTTAGCCCTCCAGCATCCTAAAAGATCAAGATACATACTTCAGTCTGTGCTAGAGCATTGAATGGAACTCGTGGATAGAATTGCTCTCTTTGCCACGACTGGACCAGGTGGCCCAGCTCCTCAGTGGACCTGTGTTTTGGGGAACGATGCCTACCCTTCCTGTACAGACCACTCTGCTTGGAGTGGTAACATGACCCTCACCCTTCCCTGAGATCAAGGCCCTCTCCTTCTTCCTTCCAGGTCTGGAACTGGCAGAAATTGTCATTCATTCATTCATCCATTCATTCATTTTCTCATCTGGAGAATATTGTATTCCATGTGAGGGCCCATTCAGTTAGAGAAAGAGTCTGTCTTAGTTTCAAAACTAGAACTACACAATGTGTCTCTAATCCACCTGAAACATCAGCAAAGAGAATCTATTTGCCCCTGTGAACTAAAGCAAAAGCATCAAACCAGGTCTGACCTGGAAACGGCCTTTGCCTCACCCTCCCCAGCATGTACTCAGCCCTGCCCACATGGGAAAGAACTTGCCCTCCAGGCAGCCTGGTTTGCTCCTTCAACTGGGAAAATGACACTTTTTCTCCTCTGGGATTTTACACCGAGGGGCCTGGACCAGATGTTTCTCTTACCAATGATTCCAGTTGTTTGAATTTCCATCTGTTAAAGTTTTGGAAGGACTTGGGCTATCATCTCATTGGTCACTATCCATCACCCTTTCTTCCACTAAACTCAGTCTTACTGATCAGCGCATCACCAAATCCAACACTTACTCTTTTGCTCAATTCCAAGTCGGCTTGAGCACTGTCAGGTAAATAAATTCAAGTGCCTCTGGGCAGGTGCCTCTGGGCATGTAAGAAAACATGTCCCTTCCCTGGGACATAGGATTGGAGCTGAGCGCCCCCTCCTACACCCCCTGCACATGGGTAGAAATCGCTTGCACAGTGTATGCAGAAGATCTGCCAAAGAGTGGTAGAAACATACATGTAGGTGGGTCTCTATCAACAACATTACTCCCCTCAACCCCAACCCGTCAACACCACTTGGGAACTGCTCTTATATATTAAAACTATTGAATGTTAATGAGGAGGGCTACAATTTTCAACCCGTTTGATGATCTCTGTTGCTAATCGTGTATGCTTCTTAACTGGCCTCAGAATTAAAGGTCATAGCTAGAATCCATTTCACTTACTCAGAAAACATATCGATTGTGGACTGAGCTGAACACTGGGCAAGACATTTTACAGGCATCACCCTGCTTAATATTCCTAGAGATTATTTTGTAGGTACTATTGTCATTTCCACTTATTAACGAGGAAACCAGGATGCAGAAAGGTTAAGGGACTTGCCCATATTTGCACGCCTAGTGAGTGGAAGATCAGGAACTTGAACACAAAGCCTGTGGTTTTCTTAGGATACCACAATGCTCTGCTAGAAATTTTGTTTTGAGGAATTAGATGTAAAAGCCCTTAATGAATTACAGAGCTCCTAGGTTCTTCCTGATACATAGGGTATGTTGTTTGTTTGTTTGTTTAGGATGGTATTAAAAGGGAATTTTGGAAAGAAGGAACATACCCAAGTCATCAGGGCAGGACGTGCATAAGGCATGACCAAGTCACAGTGAGTAGCTCAGGTTAGCTTGCTCCCAGAGTATGTGAGCAGGGGGCTTTCCTTTTGGGTGGTTGACATGTTTCCAGTGAGAAAACAAAGAGAAGCATTAAGGGGATCAGACAGAGAGGAGAGCAGAAGAGTCAACAACCACTGCTTTGTGGGAGGTGGAAGGATGGTGGAGGTCAAGCTGTCAGGTATTTTTTTTCTTCTGGTTAGTTTTAAGACACTTTTATTTTTGTCCTTTCATTATGGTATGTCCAGATATGCATTTATTTTCTTAAAAAAAAAAAACTAGATTCATTGTGATTTTTAAATCTCTGATGTTTTGAATGGCCTGCATACATTTTTCAAGCCATTACTCTTTATAATATTGCCCTTGCCCCATTTCCTCCATCCCTCCAAGTCCAAGTAAACTGCCAGCAGACTTCTCCCTCTGTGCTCTCCAGCTCTGACCACTGGTTATCCTATCCTTTTGTCTCTCTCTTCTGCGTCCTGGATAATTTCTTCTCATCTACCTCCCATTAATTCTCTTTTTAGCTGCATCTGATCAGCTGCCAAATCCACACCCTGAATTTTAAATGTTAGGTATAGTTTCTGTTTCAGCTTTTATTTACTTAATTTTTAAAAACCTGCAATAGCACTAAAGTTTCTTCTTCTTTTTAGACACTTTCAAGCTTGTCTTTTTTTTAAGTTAAATATACTAAGCTAATACTAATACTAATAATACTAATACTGATAATATTATTTGTTTTATAATCTCTATTTGATAATTTTACACCCTGAAGTCATGGGGACTCAGTCTCTACGGCTATGGTTTCTGTCAGCTTCTACTCTCAGCTGTTTGTTGTTTGGGGCATTTGTTTATCTGGGACTGTGGGCTGGTTATTGGTTTTGAAAATTATTTTAGGGGGATTTCTCAGGACCTAAAATGAGGAAACATTCTTCCAGAGAGTTTTCATTTCACTTTCTCTGAAACCTGGATGCTGATCATGTGAAACCACTTTAAATACAAGGTTTGAGAGGTTTGGGGGTAGCATTTATAATGTAAAATTGGACTGAAATTTCACTAGAGGACGAGAGATGGGTTGTCTTCCTGCTCACACCCATCCTGAATCTGCTCATGCAGGGCAATGGTCACCCCAGCTCCGAGAGGGTAAGAGAAGGAGAATGGCTTACTCCGGTTTGCCCTCACCTAGATTCTTATGCAAATAACATTTATCAGACTGCCCACCCTGGACTGGTTTTGAGTTTCCACTTGCTACCCCAGAGGTATCGGCAATGAAGCTACCAATCATTCAGTGATGGTTAGAGAAGATTTTTCTCCATCCTACTCAACAGGTTCATTATTAGAAACAAAGGCAATAAGAGGAGTAAACATGGAAAGCATTTTCCATGTTTGGAATTCAGTGCACTGGTATTCACTGCATTTTATGGATGAGGCCACTGAGGCACAGAGAAGGTAAACTAACCTCCCGAGATCAGCAAAGACAGAGTGAAAATGCAGGCTGACTGTCCATTGGACCCACGTTCTTAATCATGACAAGACCATGATATTTTTGGGTCCCCTTCAGACAGGGGTATAAGAATTGCTCTATTACACAGAATGTCTCCATATGCCACTCTATTATCTGGTCCTGATTTTTTTTTAGTATTGTCTTTAAAAATCCTCTTGACAAACCCTGTATGTCTAACATTCTTCTCTTTACAATGCCGTGGTTGCCTTTGCTGGTGTCTGCCTTCGTTTCTTCTCATTACACTTGTATCCCACTCATTTTGGCATATCCCAAAATTTTCTCATTCTTTAAGTACCAGTATAAATACCACCTCCTAAGCCTTGCAGTGTGTGAAGCACCAGACACTTGGCTCATGTCCCCCATAATGCCAATTTATTATTTTCTAGTAAGGAAATTGATACTCTGATGAGTTAAACAGTTTATTAATGCCAAACTGGTATCTGGTCCAGAAAGGATTTGATTCCTAATCTGCCTCCAAAGCCTGTGTTCCTAACCACTATCCTATATTTATCTCCTATCTCTAGATATAAATGCATTTTGTATGTACTTCCTGAGGCTTTTTTCACTTTTTATCTTATAGGAGCATTATTTTAGGACATGTCCCCCACTATATAATAAACACGTTGGGAAATAGGATTACTTCCCATGCAATAAGACTAGCATGATATTTATACATAGTTAAGGGCACAATCTGTCTCTGATGGCTGGATAGACTGCTGAATACAAGGAGGATGATTTTCTCAAAGACTAAAATTTGGCTTTTTTGAGATTCTTTATCAGTGTTTAATATCTTCTCTGTTTAAGTGCTTTCTGTACTTCATTACTCTTGGTGAGATGTTCCATATTAGCTTGATGTCAATTGATTTCTTAAAGGACCTTCAGTGGTGTTTTAATTACTGATTGTGAGATAAGCCGTGATTAGCAAATAATGATCTAGAAATTGCAAAGACACTGCCATTGGTTAGTGGGCACTTGGAAAGGGCCCATGAAACTTACAAGAACATTGTTGGTGTTTAATGAATGATGGAAAAATAATTTAAGGTCACCCCTTCAGTTACCAATTAGTTGTACACTTTAAGTCTTCAAAAAATATTTAGTAACTGGCCAAATCACTTGATTTTATGAAGTGGGAGTGCTGTGAGAAGACGCTTAGCTAACCAGCAAATAAAGAACGTAAGTCAGAATATGGACTGGGAGAATTGCAAAATGATCATTAAGATCTGTTGCTACACTTGTTACATTGTATATATCATTATGTTAACCCTGCTGGTAGTTCTCATCATAAACAGGTCAAACTAATTACCCAGTAGGGAGACATAGAGCCCTGGCCTCTAAACTTATTTATAAAACCTTATGAGGTGTCCTTTAAAACAGGAACTTGGTTCTGTAATTAACACATGAGAGCGATGTGCCTATTAAACTGGAAATACAGCCATTTGGAGAGACATTTAGATGAACACACTGCTCCTTATCTTGGTTGCAAAGGTAACTACCACCTCTAATTAATTCTCACCTCTGGAGAATTAAAGCATTTGCATACCCTCCAGGAATGCACTGCACAGTAATAGGGCCCTGGTGATGTGCCCCAACAACTGAGCTGCACTGCTCATTCATTCTTCTGCAGACTGGGGGACTCAGAGGTTTCTTCTCCATTCTGGGACTTAGTTTCCTCATCTATAAAAGGAATTTTGAACCTGAAAATCTCTCAGGCTCATTCCAGCTCTAAAATTTGTGATAAAATTTTTCACGGCACATTTTCATCAACAGGTTATTCTTTTGTCGTTCTTCTTATGATAAACTCTTCTTATAATAAACTTCAGACCCCTTTTGTGACTAAGTAAATGGCCTTGAGGCAGAGCTGAAAACATGCAGAGGATAATGTATATACGCAAACTGTACGATGACAGGGCAAACTGCTGAGGACTGTGATGGAATTAGGAGTGATATGCTTGGGGGTAGACGTGATGACAATGATGATGTAGATGATGATGAAATGACTAACATTTGCTGAATGTTTGTTTCCTATGTTGCAGGCAATGCTGTCAGCATTTTGGAGATATTATTTTAATTAATTTCCCAGAAAATCTTAGGAGTATCCTAGCACTGTAACTACCCATAATACAGATAAGGGAACTGAAGCACAAAGAAGAGAGATAACATTTATTTAAGATTTACTTATTTATTTGAGAAAGCAAGAGAAAGCATGCCTGAGAGCAGGGGGGAGGGACAGAGGGAGAGAGAGAATCTCAAGCAGACTCCATGCTGAGCATGGAGCCAGACATGGGGCTTGTTCTCGGGATCCTGAGATCATGATCTGAGCCGAAATTGAGAGTTGGACGTTTAACCAACTGAGCCACCCAGGCACCCTGAGAGATAACATTCGTAAAACCACACAGCAGTAGAGTGGCAGAACCTGAATTTGAATCCAGGGAATTTAGCTTCAAATACTGCTCTCTTCACCAGGCTGATTTTCTGCCTCTTTAGAGGTAGGTGGTGTTTGAAACAATGGGAGGGTTTTGATGGTCTTAGGAGGATATATGGAGCAAAGCTTCCACTCCCACAGAGTCCCCAAAGTGGAATGCAATAAGACTAGCATGACATTTATACATAGTTAAGGGCACAATCTGTCTCTGATGGCTGGATAGACTGCTGAATACAAGGAGGATGATTTTCTCATTTTCTCATTACTCTCAAATGTAACAGGGCACCAGTAAACATAAAACAAACACCCCTGTGCTATTTAGTGATCTTGGAAACCTAATCACTATGCAAAAAGTCTTTATAATGGGGCTGGAAAACATGCACCTAAACTATACCCTGCATACCTACCTCCTTAGATTCACAACTGCATTTTATACAAGGAAAGGCTCAAGACAACAGAGAAGGGATCTTAGAAAACTACTTATATCATTTCCAGGAGAACAGACCCCAATTCCACCCCTCTTGATGAAGAATAAAAGATAGTGTAGAGAGAGAGGTTCATCTAGACACATGCCTTTGAAAGTAAAATGATTCCATCCTCAACACAACTTGTCCAATAAATAACCTAGAATTTGACCAATCAGATATATATTTTTTCCTTATGATTGGGTATAGGATGGAAAAATGGGGTGGGAAGAAAAAGGATCCCCTTGTCTTCTAGATGCTTACAGCTCCCAATGCATTGGGAAAACCCAGAAAGGTTTTCTGGTAAAGACAAAATGTAAAGTGTAAAGTGAGCCCAGGATTTGTGCAGGTTGAGATAAGACATGGATATTCCAGACAGGAAAGGCACATGAAAAGACAAAGGAAATGGAGGGAAAATGAGAAGAATCAAGTATATATATAGGGTAGTATTACAAGACAAAGCAGGAAGGAAAACAGAACGGAGCCTCATTAGAGAGGATGGGACGAGGAACGGCTATGTAAGATTTATCTCTACAAATCCAATTGGAAGTGTGTGGAAAAAGAGAGCCTGAGATTTGGAGCATAACAGGGTTGTCAAAACTCCCCTATTTCATTCTATTTGACCAGTCACTGTAGCAGTGATAGTCAACCTGACTGCTTCGAGGTGGCCCTTGGCTGAGTCTAAATGTGCCTTGGTTCCCTGCTCCTCCTCCTTTCTCTCTGCTCTGTCTTGGTGAAAGGACATTCCCAAGAGGTCAAGGAGAGTTTGCTTTCCTCTCCTGCCTTCCCTGATCATAAACTGCTTTATTAAAAAGCTATTCCTTGGGCTTGCCTCTTTTCCGTAGGCCTGAATAAGCAATTGTTGCCTCGGGGTGGTTCAGAAAGCAGTCTCCAAAGCACCAAACATTTATCATCTCCTTCCTTAGCAAGTAAGAGCCAGGAAAAAAAAAAAAAAACAACAAAAAAACAAAACCCAAAGACTTGTTATTCCCCTCTCTAATGGGCATCAAGAACAGCCCAGTGTTTCCACAGGAGGGAGCAATTAAACAGAATGAATGGCAAAAAGACATTTCAAAAGTCAGATGGAAGACTTGGAGGGTCCCCATTATCAGTCAGTAGACAGCAATTAGGGAGTTCCAAATGAAGGCAAAGCAATTGTTGGGTGGGCAAGGGACAGGAACAAGGAATGGGTGCTACTTTCTCTGACTGACTATTCCTTCCTGCAGCCTCCAGATGATCTTTAAAATGGGTAAAGTAGGGGTGAGAGGCACATCTGTTTTTTTATTCTCTTCAGTTAGCCAGCATATAGTACATCCCAAGTTTCTGATGTCGTGTTCCACGATTCCTTAGCTGCGTATAGCCCCCAGTGCTCATTACAATGAAAAGCTCCTCTTTTGGTCTCTCTAAACGAAGAGAGTTAGAGAGGTCAACAAACTTATGACATTACTGTCAGGTGTCATAGAAGGAATTCAGGAGCCAGAGCCAAGTCTCTTGGGCTCGAATTCAGAATCCACCGCTTAGCAGACATTTCAGGGGTCTCAAATTGGCAACTTCTGAACGAAATACAGTCCAAAAGCATATACTGCTTAAATCACATAAAATTTTCAAAAAAAAAAAAAAAAGTTTGCCTTAGGTGCCAACATTTAAATCTTGGGAAATTTCACACACTAATCTAGTTTTCCAGCTTCTCTTGGCAGCGACTGTGTGGAGCTGAGCACAGTCTCCCAGGTCTTCTTTTCCCCCTTCTATGGTCCTCATCAGTCCTATTGTTCTCCCACAGTATGTCAAGGTCATTTGCATTTATTGTGCTTGCACTGGGCTTTTTTTTCCCTTCACTGTTCCAAATGGTTATCTTTTTACTTTTAATACAATATGGGGAAATGAAAGATAGACCAAAAGAAATAGCTTCATTTTTTACACCCGACTCATTTATACGCTCTGCCTGGCCCCTGTAGGTATTAGAGCTTATGGCCCCATATAGTAATTGCTTGCATTAACACTCTGTATGTGGCAGGGATCTTTCTAGTCTCTACATGTCGACTCCCTGGACAAAGTACCTAGCTACTATACAGTACTATAATTATCTCCATTTTATAGATAAAGAAATCAAGGTGCTAAGACTGTGAGTAATGACCAAGGTCACAGCTATTGTGAGCCAGGGCTCAAACCCATGTATTCTGGCCCCAGAATCTAGCCAGAATCTCTCTCTTATCCTGCTTCTATCACAGGAACCCAATTGGGGAACCACAAAACAACCACAATGAACGGTGGACATAACCCTGCCATATGAAAGCAGCATGGCTCCTCCTCACCATGGGACATTTAGTCACCCAACATTATTTAAAAGTTTATGAGGAACAAAGTACCTTTAGCATAAATAGGTATATAAGAGAAGAAAAATACAGGTAATAAAGTACATTTTTTCTGTCTAAATTTATAGCTGTCCTATTATTAATGCTGTATTATTTATTTTTATTTTATTATTCTCACTTTCCCAATTTTTATATAATAAGCTTTTACTATCAGAAAAAATAAGAAGTTACATTCCAGAAAAAATTGTTGCTGCTGTACCTCAGATGATTAATTCTTCCATGCCTCTCCATCATGAGTGAGCTAGAGACTGACTAGCAAATGGTATGAAGATACCTATCCACAAGCTTCTGCAAAAGTTGCTCAGATTCCAGGATCTTAATTTTTTTTCCTTTTGGAGGCAAATGGTTTGGAAGAGGATGAACTGCAAGTAAGACCTATGTTAGTAATATAGAAGGCTAAAACCCGGAATTATGGTAATGACTACCTGAAAAATTCATATCTCTCTGGGTATTTAATTATCCTGGCTTCTATCTCCAGCACAGATAATTGTGACCACTCAGTCTACAAGTGAATCAAGGGAAAAAAAACCCAACTTTCTCAGGGCACCTGGTGGCTCAGTCCTTTGAGCGTCCAACTCTTGATTTCAGCTCAGACCCTGATCTCAAGATAGTGGGATCAAGCCCTGCAACTGGCTCCACACTGAGCATGGAGTCTGCTTGGGACTCTCTCTCTCTCTCTCCCTCTCCCCTGCCCATGTGCTCTCTCATTCTCTCTAAATAAATAAAAAGAGGGAGGAGGGAGAAGAAAAAGAAGGAGGAGGAGGAGGAGGAAGGAGGAGGAAGGAGGAGGAATAAGAAGAAGGAAGAAGGAGGAAGAAGAAGAAAGAAGAAGAAAGAAGACCCTTCTCTAGATACTTAGGAGCTATACCTATTATTTCCAGATCTGCTTGCCATGAAATGACCTCTCTACCCGGAACACAGCCTGGTACAAGGTCCCATTCTCAGAAGTTTCTCAAGCAACCCAGAAATGGCTATGCTGTTCTTTCCATACTATACCCTTTGCTCCACCTTCCCCTCAATTTTGCCCCATGATAGTATACTTTATGTTGCAAGTTTGATTCCTCATTGCCAAGCCTTACATCTATTAAATATGTAATAAATATTTCTGTGAAGGACAAAAAGAGGAAAAGGTTGGTTGGGCTTCATGAGATGAGAAAACTTTCCCTACATGTCCTTGCTTTTAATGAGGGTGATCATTTTGGGGTGGGTAATTTTGGGATGGCAACTAGAAAAGAGTCCAGAAGGTCCTGGGTTCTAATATAGCTGCAAATCCCAGACAATGTTTAATTATTGAAAGTGTTTGGAATTGATATTTTCTATTGCAGATGAAATCATGTCACCTTACAGGAGGTTACAAAAGAAATATAAGCCAGAATCGTCAAATGGAAGACATAGACATACCTGATCCTGAAATTGGGGCAAATTAAGAAATATTATTTTGGGAAATTGTAAAGAAAAGGAGGAAAGAAAAAGAAATGAGTTAGAAGGAAAGTGAATACATTTATACCAGTAAAAATGTGTAGGAAAATAAAAACAGAGGGAAGAAAACCAGACTCCCACCTTTGGAGACCAACAACATTTGACTTGCAACTTCCTCCATGAAGCCTTCCCAGGCCACACATTTAGATTGCATTCTGTCTTCTGCACTCTCACAGAAATTTTGTGACTGCTTTAGTACCTCTATTCTGTGCACTTCTTGCTCTACCATTAGCTTGTAAGCTCTGGGATTCTATTGTAAAATTTATGTCTTCAAAAGTGACATATGCCACAAACTGAGAGATTAAAAAAAGATCGAAGATCTAAGCTACTGCTTTTGAGAACTGCTGGGTTGAAGGAAACAGCAAAATTATCTATCTAGTCCATATGTCCAAGCAGTTCTTAAATGCTCACCTGGCAGGGTCATGTGGGAGGGTAACCATGCACAGGAAGAGGGCTGCTTCGGAAGATGCTGATCTTCTAACTGTGCCTCATCTCTCTTGCCGCTGTGTCTTGCTCTGCTAGCGGGACACTTGTCTGCAGAAGGCTACTGACTATCACTCCAACCTTGTCATGCATTGTTTTCCTTCTCCCATACTAGACTCTAGGAACCTGGCCTTTGTTCTACTTCTCTTACACTCCAGGGTTGTTTCCACTGCAGCACATTTCACCGTGCAGTTCCCTTTGCCTGGAGAGCATGTTCCCAAGTCTTTGCACATTAGGCTCTGTTTCCAATTCATATTTCAACTTCAGTGTCACTTTCTCCAAGAGGACACACCTTGCCATCCTATAAAATTATCACTCCCTCCAAGGTACCCTGCTTTACCTCACTGTTCTTATCTTTATAGGATTCATCACTACCAGGAATTAACTTTCTTATCTGTTCACTCATTATTATTTTTTTTTTCCTGTTTCCCTACTGAATGTAAGCTTCAAGAGCACTTGTTCCATTCCTGGCCAGTGTTCATACTAGTGCCTGGAACACAGAAGGCACTCAGTAAAGTGCTATGAACAATGAATGGAAGAGGGAAATGTGTTTATTGAACATCTATCACATGGCTGGCACTGTACCGAGTGCTTTCAAATACATCATTTCTTTCAATTTTTGCCCTAAGTTTTGAAGGAGGCATTACTAATCCCCAGTTTGCAAGTAGAAAAAAGCCTCAGAGAGATGGAGTCACTTGTCCAAAGTTACACAGCGAGTGGGAGGAAGAATACGAGAATGTGGCAGAACTCCTAAGTCATTATAGTTCCAAAGTCCGTCCCTATTTATTTCCTGCCATCATACAGTTTTAATGTACATCAATCTCTTTTTCAACCAAGTGAGCAGCATATTCTGTGACTCCCGAGTCTGACCTTTTGAAAATATCTTGCTGACAGTTGGAATCAATACTTCCATGTGTCAAGCTGTAATTTTTGCCACCAATCTGACATATTATTCCCATGTAACTCTGCCTCCTTTGATCCAAGCCAAAGACTGTCATCTTCCATTTGCGAGAACAGAATTCAGAATGAAGATAGTTACCATTAATTCCCTACTGCAGTCAGGAGTCTGCCATCTGGATTTGGAGGACTCATACCTTCAATTGGAATTTTTAAAAATGCAAAAAGCGGCTCCCTTCCTTTGGGCTGTTTGACATTTCCAAAGTCTTCTCTTCCTGATCATGTCAGTCAGATGCTATTCTTCTGTTACAGTGTCATAGAGTCTCACATGGCCTACAAAGTCCAGCATGATCTGGTTGTTGCCTACTTCTTCACCCCAACTCTTGCCACTGCCCCTTCTCATATGTCTCAGCAGTGCATTCCTATTTTATTTTCAGTTAGTCCTCAATGATCTCTAACACCTTGCTTTGCCTGTCAAAATACCCTCCAACTATAACTTCATCTGGTTTAATTTCTCTTTAAGATGTTTTTTCCTAAATGTGGCTTTCTCTGTCAAGCATTCCCTGATCATCCACATGCTGTTGGCAGACTTTGTTATCTCTTTATCTATGATTACAGTGTACCTTGTAATATCTCCATAATACCTCCACTGTATTTTAATGAATACTTGTTGTATTTTTCTCTCTACTAGATTACCAGCAATTTGAGGCCATGTCTTATGATAGAAGTAGCAGCAGAGTTGACATTTACGTAGTGCATACAAAGTGCTAGGCATTGTATCAGACACTTTACATGTATTATCTCTTTTAATGCAAGCAATAATAGTATTAGTGTATACTGAACATATTATTTGCTCAGTTGAGTGTATTATTTTGGACACTTAACATTGAATTCTCACAAAAGTATGTAATATGTATCATTATTCCCATTCCACGAGTAAAAAAACTAAAGGTCAGAGATGATAAATGGTTTATCCAAGGCCCAGAACTAGTCAATAGCAGAGCAACAATTCAAACCCAAAGGGAATGTTCCTTCTTTATTAGGCTACATACCCATGGAAATGCTGTGTTTTGTTTATGTCAATGTCTGTTTAAATTGTGAATTTATTTCTGTTTACTGAGCCTGATATTTGAGGTCATCCATAAGCCAGTCTTACCACCTACTCAGTTCATCTATCCAAAGACTCTTCCAGCAATCCCAAATAACCTTTTTTTTAAAAAAATTATTTATTTATTTGATAGAGAGAGAGAGAGACAGCGAGAGAGGGAACACACACAGGGGGAAAAAAGAGGGAGAAGCAGGCTTCCCGCTGAGCAGGGAGCCCGATGCAGAGCTTGATCCCCGGATTCCAGGATCATGACCTGAGCTGAAGGCAGACACTTAACGATTGAGCCACCCAGGTGCCCCAAAATAACCTTTTTCTACTCCCCAACTCATCCTGCTCACCTCTCACACTTGCACACCCAACCCGAAAGGTTGACACTTTTCTTCCCTGCCTATGCAAATAGCCCCTCAAATCCCAGGTTTATTTTAGAACCTCAAGTTGGAGAACCCTAGCCAACTTCTAACTGCAGTATCACTATCTGTCTGGTAAATCTTGATACATCTTTAGCATGCAATCAAGCAAAAGATGGTATAGGAAGAAATTAGTGGCCTACAGTTCAGCTTGAGAGTCCAGCTGCCTTAATTCAAGCACCAGTTCTACCTTTCACTGGCTGCATGAGTTTGGGCCAGTACTTAAGCCTCAATTTCCTTATCTGTGAAGTGAGGATAACAACATTACCTAATCTCACAGACTCACTGTAAGAATTCAATCAGAGAATTCACTGCTGTCATTAGCATAGCTTCTGCTTCATTTTAAGGCCTCAGTGTACGGTACCTCATATTAACATCTAATTCACAAGAGATTATCTATACTAAAATGGACTAAGTCCTTGAGTTTACAGAGAAACAGAACAAGAATGGGAAAGCTACTGATTCAAAGTCACACTGTTTAACTAAGAATCACATACAAGTCTTCAGGACTTCCAACCTCAAACAATTATTTATGTAACTGTTCATATCCAACAAGGATGTGCAACTTCAGGGTATGAACACTTAATCTTACTTAATCTTCTTTTCTATTCTTCACTGTTCCTAAACAACTGTCATTAAAAATTCTCCAAGGAATGGACTGCAGAGTTTCTAGAAGAGCATCATTTTTAGCTAAGCCTTAACATGCAATGGTATTTTTTCTGCCATTGCGTCAGCTTCTTTTGAGATTGAGACTAGTGCTACATAGTAGCAGCAGTATATTCAGAAGGGAGGAGAAAGAAAGGAGGAGGAAATGAGGAAAGAGAGGCCCATTATGAATAATCCTAGAAATAGAATCACCAGACTTGCAAATTCCAAGCATCTGGGGAAGGAATCAGACTTGCTATAGGAAATGGCTATTTACTGAGAGATGAAGAGACTTTGTTTCCCTAATCCAGAGCCTGCTATGCCTTATGTTTCTAGGTTTCAAAGAAAATGCAAATTGAGGAGAGAACAAAATCATTTATTTTTGTCAAAATATCTCATCTAACCCAAGACAAACTTTCCCCAGACTTACAGACCATGGTGAACAGTTTCTTCTCTAAAGTCCAATGACACAGGATCTGATGAATCCCTCAGGATTGTATAATCCAAATTTGTAACTCTTCTTTTATGGGACTGCCATACCCAAAGTTCAGAAGAAGTGAAGTTTACCATCTTATACCTGCGTATCGTTTCTACTTTCCTCCCATCTCAGGTATTCATTTGTCATCCCTACCAGGGCTCTCACATCACATGCCACCCTGTGACTGGCCAAAGCCTTCACCAGAAGACCGTATTCTACCCCAGTCAGTTTGCCAGAGCCCAACATTTATTATTTTCCCTCAAAATTCTGATTCTCTTAATGTGAAAACCATAACTGTACTGTAAGATTCTCGACAGTAGGGCCTTGTCTTATGCATATGTTTCTCCTAAAATAGCAAGAAGAATGCATATAGTATGAAAGTCAATACATATCTGGTAGGTGTGTAGATGAATAGAAAAATGAAGAAATGCACTAAATGTGAGAAAGGAAGAATCTATACAAAATACGTTAAGTTATGGCCGAAAGAATAGCTCTCTCATTGGTCCTTTCATTTTAGTAGGATTTTTCCCCCTAAATGCCCTAAATGCAGTATTGCTAGAGAAGATATGTGGGGCAAGTATTTTTTTCCCTCATTTCTTCTAGAAATACTCTGTAAGCAGCTACACAATTCACAAGGCAAGGACTGGATGGGCGATGTGTAAGTATCTGACCACTGTCTTCTAATATGTAAATTAGAAGTGGGTATTAGGACCCAATCTACTCTTGATGAACTCAACCTATCCCCCTGTCCTTCCCAATGAATACATTAACACAGAAAATAAATAATAATAATATAATTCCAAACATTAATGATTGTGGACAAAAGCTTAGTTAGATAAGAAAGACAATCTGAGTTCAAAATATCTGATGCAGAACAGGCTTTGTCCAGAGCCAATTGAGTAAGCTCATTATAGGAGAAATTATTATTGAAAACTTTTTGGGGGAGAAACTAAGATATATCAGTCTTAAAAAGATTATAATGGGAGGTTGCAGACTGATACAAAGGAGCTTTGCATCCTAAATGTGAAGCCTTGAATTTGAATTCTTTTTTTTTTTTAAGATTTTATTTATTTATTTGACAGAGAGAGAGCCACAGTGAGAGAGGGAACACAAGCAGGGGGAGTGGGAGAGAGAGAAATAGACTCCCTGCCGAGCAGGGAGCCCGATGCGGGGCTCGATCCCAGGACCCTGGGACCATGACCTGAGCCGAAGGCAGACACTTAACAACTGAGCCACCCAGGCACCCTTGAATTTGAATTCTGTTTCAATGAATAATTAATTGTTCTAGAGCCCTGGGACATTAATTTCATCACTCTAAATCATTTACCTCCTTTACAAAATGAGGAAGTTGACTGCAAAGCGCTGGAATTATTCATTTTAATGGGAAAGAAGCCACATTCCCACTAAAGAAACATGATTACTAGAGAGGATAATCAGAACCCAGTGTGAACAGCCATTTTCTCTCCTCTGCCCCCACAGAGGGGAGGATCAGGGGACCAGATGAAACTCCCTCCTTGCAGCTCAGGCCAACTTGCTTTCATCAATTCTCTGCTGCCTTTGGGATTTTTCAATACCCAAAGTTTTGAGGCGATCAGTGATTCACCCTTTTTCTGCAGCCAGCCGACAGATCACACAGTGACCGTGGCTTTGAGGTGACATAAGCAGTTGTTCAAAGTCAGAGCTGTTTCAATTTATCTCTTCCTTTTCAATTTGAGCTTCTTTCCAAAGGGGCTATAAACTATTCTGGTTGAAGCTATTTTCTTTCATCAAGCCTCCCTCAGATGAAAGACAAGGCAAACATCAGCCAGTAGGACAATGGTATTTGGGTGCTTTGCTTGCTTTCTTATTGCAAAAGAATGATCAAATTCTGATCTGAGACAATCTGACAGGACACTTCAAGTTGGTCTCTTATGATCTTAATATTTATGTTGTAAAAATCTCTAGAACAGCACTATCCAATAGAAATATACCGTAAGTCACAAATGTGAGCCTCATATGTTACATTTTCTAGTAGCCACATTATAAAAGTAAGAAAAGACAGGTGAAATTAATTAGCATATTACATTTAATCCAATATATACACAGTATTATCAATTCAAAGTGCAATCAATATGAAATTATTTGTGAAATATTTTTCCTAAGTCTACAAAATCAATGTGGATTTCATATAGCATATCTCAATTCAGACTAGCTGTTATTCAGATGTTCAGTAGATGCATGTGTTAGTGGTTGCTATTTTGGACAGTGCAGTTCTAGACCTTGGCTGCCTTTATTTGTTCAACATGTATTTTATCAGTAGAGTATATAGAGGCTTTTTTCCAACAGGAATAAAACATTAACACAGAATGGGTGATCAATAGATGCTGTGTTGAAGATGAAGAAGCATGTTAATTATTTATTTTAAAAACATGATGATTTCTTAATTTTTTTTTTTTTTGGAGGGGATGGAGAATAAGACTGGAAAGGGACTGCCCTATAAAGGAATAAAGATGAGAGTCCATAATAGAGATGATGGTTATAAATGGATATAATTTCTTAAGTATATATGATCTATCAAGGTAGGTAGGATAAATGTTTTCAGAGATCTTTATATGTCAAAATGTATTCTCAAAATGAGTGAAAAAAATCTCAAAATGAAAGAAAAATTAGTATATTTTATAGAACTATAAGGGACAAATTCTATCTCCCAGAAGTTGAAATACTGTAAAGATTGCTAATGTTCATGGTTGGAGGGAAGGGGAAAGGAGCTATACCCCCACAGGATACTGCAGGTAAAATTTACACAATATTTATGACAAAAATTTGTCAAATATCCTTAAAAATTCTATCCATTTTAATTCCATATATTGAGGAAATTACTGGATAAGGAAATAAAAATGAACATGAAGGATGCCTACTTCACTGAGACTTGAAAATTTGGGAACAATATAAATAGCCACTAAGAAAGTGATAATTAAATATATTGTAGATGTGCACAGATGCATTGAACAGAGTATTATGCAGCCATTAAAAATGCCAGTGTAATCTTATGTTTATTGAAATATATATGTGTGTGTGTATTATTGAGAAAAGTCAGGTTTTGGAACAATATTAGAAGACACCATTTAAAACATACATATAACAAGTGGGGATACTTAAATTCTGTTTTGTACTTTTTTGGAAAGAACATTAGTTTAATGAGCATACAATCTTTTAATCAGAACAAACAATAATCTCTGTATTTTGAAAGGCCTATACCCTGGAAACTTTCAGAATAACAAAAAAGAAAAAAAATTAGTGCAAAAAAGGATTATTATAGGCTGTAGTGGTTAGGAAGACTTCTTCAATGAGAAGAGCAATGACATAAGAGAATATAAGGAGAATATTCTTCATCAAAAGTACATTTTCCTGGGCGCCTGGGTGGCTCAGTTGGTTAAGCGACTGCCTTCGGCTCAGGTCATGATCCTGGAGTCCCTGGATCGAGTCCCGCATCGGGCTCCCTGCTCAGCAGGGAGTCTGCTTCTCCCTCTGACCCTCCTCCCTCTCATGCTCTCTGTATCTCATTCTCTCTGTCTCAAATAAATAAATAAAATCTTTAAAAAAAAATATTAAATTAAAAAAAAAAAAAAAAAAGTACATTTTCCTGTAACTCATTTATTTCTAAAGTGATTCAGCTGCAAGCTCTTGATCTTCCTTAACTTGAAATGTAGGGGAAAAAAGCCACATCAAAAATGGGCTGTAAAATGAGTTCTTACTTGACAAGTTTAAAGATTACAACCTTCACCTGGCCATGCACTCAAGTTTACCTGGGGGAAGAATAAAAGTGTTGAACTGGGAAATAAAATAATAGCAGAGCAATTAAAACATAAAAGCAGCTTAGAGAAAGGTCAACTGAGGATGTATCACACAAAGGACAAAACACTGGCAAGTCCTTTTGATGGGGAAAAACAGAACACAGGGTATCTTTTGGCTCTCTGAGAAGGATCCAATCTTATTGCACTTTCCTCTGTAACATGCACTATGCCCCACCTACCCCTCCCCCTGCCTCACTTTATATGATCTGCCCCCACGTGGGCTACCCCGGTAGTCTCACACCAGCTCAAATCTCTCCCACTTAGTCCCCTCTAGGTGCTGTCCTTTCCTGACTCCACACCATCAAACATTTCCAAGGCTTTCTGGATAGCCCAGAGGCTACAAACGTGTGCCCAGCAAGTCATGCCCTTAAATGTTTGGGGTTTTGCCCTTGCTGTTATTTTGCTTCATATAATGTTTAAAAAATAATTAGTTGCCCAGTCACCCCATCCCTCCCACCCCACCCCCCACTCCAGCAACCATCTGGGGAGGGTATGTGCTCTGGTAAGCGCTGTGAATTGTGCAAGACTGTTGAATCTCAGGAAGAATGAAGCGGGGGAAATCGGAGGGGTAGACGAACCATGAGAGACGATGGACTCTGAAAAACAAACTGAGGGTTCTAGAGGGGAGGGGAGTGGGAGGATGGGTTAGCCTGGTGGTGGGTATTGAGGAGGGCACGTTCTGCATGGCGCACTGGCTGTTATGCACAAACAATGAATCATGGAATACTTCATCTAAAACTAATGATGTAATGTATGGGGATTAACATAAGAATAAAAAAATAAAAATAAAAAAAATAAAAAAAATAATTAGTTGGCCACTCTTAAAATGTACAATATTTCACATAAAGCCACAGATCTTCTGCTTCGAATGATTACAAAATGAGCAACACTGAGCTCACATCCATAGGACACAAAATATCCTAGAACCAAATTCCACCTGCTCATTATCAGTGGGAGCAGGGTCCTTAATGACTTGCTTCTTGCTTGCTTTTTCTTCCTCCTTTTCTCTCTTCTTCCCTCTCAGTTTGCTTCACCCATTTATATTACCTACTTTGTCACTGCAGGGACAGAATCTACCAGGCTTTCATGGTGTGACTTGGGGCCTTTCCAACAAACCCTAGCCTACTTCCCTAAAATTATTTCCCATTTCACTCCTTCCACTGATCTGTTCTCTGGGTGCCCTCAACGTGCTTTTCTCTTTTCCATGCCCCATATCCAGCTTTCCTATCTTGAAGACAATAGTTAAATGTTATGTATAAATTTTCTGTGATGTTCTCTGAATTTTCCCACCCACATGCAAAGTTAACTCTTCCTTCTCTAGATTTGGTTAGAAATTAGCATTCTTATCTTTCATTAGGCAACATGAATTACTGTGTGCATGTGTTCAGACACTCAGTAAGTCCTTTCCCCAATAACTCTGTATTCCCCAGAGAACAGGGTGTAATGCTCAAGAAATTTTTGTTGACTGATGGATATACAAATTGGGCAATCTGTGTCTGATTTTCTCATCTGGGCTAGTTTCAGCCACATATCAACCAGAAAGCAGAGAGCAGTCAAATATAGAAAGCATGATCTTGTTGACGGATGGGTTGACTGGACAGTTGCCAGAAAGTCACTAAAGTGACACCCAGTGAACAGCTTCCTAATGCAGGAAGGATTGCTTTGCTAATTGCCAAGGCCCTTTTCAAATAAATGAGTGCCATGATTACAAAAGAGTTTTGCTTATTACACTTTCCCATTGAACCTATAAAAAGAGCTTAGTTCCAGGGCCAATTTGTAATCTTAGATTTTCTCAAGCTCCCTTACTTGCTGAAGAGTATTTCTCAGGATTTGTGCTTTCAACAGAGACAGGTTCTTTCCCTGAGAAACAGACACATCAATTTTATCTTGTACACATCAGTGTAAGTAAAGCCTTTAGTAGTTCTGATCTGTATCTCAGTGATCACACATTATCCATTGGCTTTCACTAAATGTTTCTGCTTGTTCACCCCATAACTAGGGTTTAAATACCTTGTATCTGGGTCATTCCTTGAACAGTTCCTTGCTAGGCTCTAAGTCCAGGAAAAGGAAACCTAGGTTAAGATATAGGACCAGAGAGAGGTTAACTAATTATCTTTGGTCATAATTAGCAAGAGGCAGCTCCAGGGCTAAAATCCAGCCCCACCCTTATTTAGGAGTACTTCTATTCCATTACATTATAATGCCAAAAGACTCTGGAGGCTATTAAGCAAGCCATTCACACCAACTTTAACCAGGAATTTTCTGAAATACCTAATATCTGCCTCAATTCTAGGATAGCCTAGTTCAGGAATCAGCAACCTAGAGCACGTGGGTCAAATCTGGCCTGCCACTAGTTTTTACAAATAAAGTTTTATTGGTGAACAGCCATGCGCTTTAGTTTATATACTGTCTATTGTTGCTTTACATAGGGAAGTATTTCAATAGTTGCAACAGTGACTGTATGGCTCCATAGCCTAAAATACTTACTATATGGCAATTTCCAAAAAAATTTATAGGTGCTTGCCATCTTGGTTAAATGAATGAATTGGAAATAATTCCAAAGGCAGAAAACTCCCTTTACAAAATGAATGAATGAATGAGTGAATGAGTAAATAAACTCCTTTGAGAATTAACTTGGAGTACATAGGTCTGGAGCAGGTGATGCTGGTCCCATCAAGGTCACAGAGTTGGAAATTAAATCCAAGAACTTGGATTTTTTGGTGGGGGTTTCTACACTCTAGGGTAACTTTAGTTGCTGTTTTAGTGATTAAATGTGAAGCCTTGGCATCCAGATTATTTTTCTACTCCTCTCTGGTTCTCTATGAACATTAGTGGGAATGTGTGCAAGCCTGAGGACCTAGTGAGTCACAGGGATCTGATGCCTTTGCAGAAATGTGGCCACACAACACTCCCCAGAGACTACTTCTGATGGTCCTTGCCCATCTTGGAGGCTTCTGCTCTTCTCTTTCTCACTGAACTGACAGTGAGGGAGCAGTGAGAAAAGGCTGACAGCTCTCTGACCTTTAGTTAATTGAACAACAGATTCTGCAACTTTCAGAAGCATCAGGAAAAGGAAATGAAAGAGATATATCACACCAATAAACATTTTCTGATCTAACCATCAAGTAAGTTGTATATGTGACTATGGAATTATTTGGGGGTGGGAATAAAAAATAGATGCAGCCTCCAACAAAAGCAGTTTAAAATTTTACATTTGTCCCAGAGAGGTACCATATTAAGGGTATTATAACTGACAGGCAGCCATAATGCCTACTTTGGAAGTCTTGCTATACTGTGGTGTAAATTTAAATTAGTATAGTACCTCATGCCAAGCAGAATTTTATAAGAACAATTATAATGATAATTTTGAAGAATCCAAAAATTCGGGCACCTGGGTGGCTCAGTCAGTTAAGCATCCAATTCTTGATTTTGGTTCAGGTTGTGATCTCAGGGTCATGAGATTGAGCCCTGCATTGGGCTCCCTGCTCAGCAGGAGTCTGCTCGAGATTCTCTCCCCTTCCCCCCACCCCTCCCCCAAACTGCAATTGCAGGCTCTCTAAATGACTGACTGACTGAATGACTGACTGAATGAATAAATAAATAAAAAATAAATAAAATCTTTAAAAAGAAAAACGACTCTAAAGGATGCTGTCAACCCAAGCTACCACAATAGTGGTACGTGAGCCCATTTCAGCTAGCATTAATTTTATTTTGCATGGGGTAGGGGGCAACCTGAATATAGCTATTTATACAGGAAATATTACATTCACTAATGATAATCTCTTAAGCTCCTATTGATGATAACCATCAATGTGGACTGTTTAAATAATTTCTCTGATATGAGGCTTTGCTTTTCCTGGCTGGAATTTTGTGTAACAAAGATGCATTGCTTTCCCATGTTGGCATTTTGTATAACACATGTGTTAATTGCCTATTCTATGCAGAGCACTGTATTCTGATTAGGGTGAGACTGACAACTACTTGGCCCCTGCACTCAAAAGGTTCAGAGTCCAGTGAGAGAAAAAAGGACCTTGAGGGATGATCCATCCACTTGGATCTCATTTCTTAGTATTCACACTGTCAAGGAATATGGAGTGGTTGGAAGGAAGCAGGGCAAGGAGGCAACATAGCGAGGTGAGCTAGGTTATGGGATTAGGCATGATTTTTCTTCAAATGATGGCTCGTGCTTTGCAATTACCTGTCATAACCCCTTTTGCATGAGAGTCCCTAGATTCACATCCAGGCCAGACAAAAATAGAATCTCTGGTAGGGCAGCCTGGGAATCTGCATTTTAACAAATGCTCCAAGAGATCTTTGAGTACATTCAAATTTGAGAACTAATCATACCCCTATCCTCTGACTCCTCAGCCAGAAACCACAGGTCATCTTACCTGTATTCTCCACATCCTTTAAAACAGTGGACAGCAAACATTATTATATCTTTCAGAGTCAGCTGGTGGGGGTGGGAGGGGAGTGACTAAAATGCAGACTCCTGGGCTCTGCTTCTGAGAGTCTGATTATGTTGCTCTAGGGTGGAGCTTCTAACACAAGTAACTTCCCAGTCACACCTTGAGAAATATGCCATAAATCAAGCTGGTCAGCAAGTCCCATTGCCTCTACACCCTTAATATCTATAATTTTTCTTTAATCTTCTCTCCCTCCCCACATTCATAGCCTAAGACTACTCTCATTCCCTACCAGAATTTCTGAAAAATCCCGCTAATTAGTCTCCCTGTCTTCAGTCTTACGTGCTTCCAATCAGTTGTTTAAGCTGTTATAAAAATGAAGTATCTTAAATATGCACAACTAAGCATGCCTCTTCCTGGCTTACATTTCATCTTTGATTCTCCATGCCTATAGAATAAAGTCCCTATTTCTATGCCTGGCATACAAGCCCCTTCATGATCTGGCCTCTCGTGTTTTTGTTTTGTTTTATTTGTTTTTTTCTTATTCTACCCTGTTTGGTAATTACCCTCCCCACTTCACTCTCTGCTCTAGGCATATAGTCTCAGGAATCTTACTTATAGCTCTGTGTTCCTGTCTTCTTATTATACCACACTGTGTAATCATACTTGTATATGATTACTTAATGAATGTCAGTCGCCACACTACTCAGTAAGCCTCATGAGGGTAGGGCCATGTCTCATTGAACCGAGTCTCTAACACATTGTCTGGGCTTATATAATCACTCTTAAAATTTTTTTTACATAAATGAATGAATTATAAGGCAGTTTCAAGTTTCCATATCTAAACATATGTTAATTCTCCTGCTTAGAAGGACTTCCTCTTTCTTTATCCCTTTGTCCTCTTCCCATCATCATTCAAGTACTAATTCAAGTGTTCTGAGCATATTCCTTCCTTGCTTACTTTCCATTTTTTGAGAATCTCCCCAGTCATATCATATCCCTTGATGTGACTAAAGCAGGGTATATTGCTTCTACCTGTTAAGCTCTTCACATACTTCTCTAATTGTACTGCACTTATTATATTGCAATTGTTAGCTGAAATGTCTATCTCTGCTATGACACAATGACACATCAGAAAGTAGGGACTGTATTTCATTCATTTTGAATTCCCAATACAAAGCATAGCACCTGACATAGGAAAGTTGCTAAATAAATATTTATGAACAATCGTATAAATGAACAAGTCAGTGAAACAACAGGTGAATGAATCTATAAATGAATTAGTGATCATAGGCTGGTACAGCAAACTTTTATGCAAGCTCTCCTGATATCAACTGTAGTTCAAAACCTTGGATGTCCATTCAAACTGGAGAACATGCCAGTGTTTGGATTTATCACACAGAGATTACTGGCACTAACCAGCAGCCCCACTGGGCTGGGAACAAAGGTAGAGAAAGGTCAGAAGTTATTATCTTGCAGTCAGAGTCTTCACAAAACACAGATCAGAACATGTCATAGCTGTCATCATAGACTTTCAATCACCTTCCAATGCCCAAAGGAAAATATTCAAACACTTTAACAGGCTATTCAAGGCTGCTTAATATCAAGGTCCAAATTATCTTTTAGCCTTTGATACCTATTCCTTCCTCACATACTCATTGCTCCTATAAAGACCACAGGGTCGTCTCCTGGAAATACCTTTCCATATTTTAGCTTATGCTTCTCCTTCAGTTGGCAGTCTTGTCCCATTTTCTCTAGACAAAATCCTATTCATCCTTCAACAACAACTCCGATACCACCTCCTCTATGAAGCATTCCTTGATTCTGCATAAATATAAGCACGCTTTTATAAAGTACAGGAGAGCTGCAAGTTATATACATTTTAAAGTCAGACTCCTTGGGGTTGACTCAGCTCCACCATCTGTTGTGCAAACTGGACAATTCATTTATGCCATTCTAATCCTCAGTTTCTTCACCTGAAAATGGGGTCAATAAAAGCACCAACTTCATAGGACTTTTTGTGAGGTAGAAATGAAAGGAATTGATCCACTGGAGACATGATCCATAATACCTGATAAGAAGTAAATATTCACTAAGTTAGCCATTCCACTTCTCTTTCTCCTCCTCATTATCATATTTCCACTGCTGTTCGCCAACATATGTTTTGAGTCTATACGTTATTTTTTGAGAAAACATCATTAACTATTGCTGGTCTGTCCAGAAGGATGTTTTGTTTTATTTTGTTCCATTCTGATACCTCCTCTAAGAAACTTTTACAACTGTTCCATTGGAATATACTTATTTTGGGTATACTCAGGATTATTGGTCCCTGGCAAAACTTTTTTTTTTTTTTTCCAAGTATAGCTGACACACAGTGTTAGTTTAGGTACACAAATTAGTGATGTGACAAGTTTTTACATTATGCTATGCTCACTGCAACCATCTGTCCCATTATATTACCATTACAATACCATTGACTATATTCCCTATGCTGTGACTTTTATTCCCATGACTTGTTTATTCCATAACTGGAGGCCTGTATCTCCCACTCCCTTTATCCATTTTGTCCATCCTCCCACCCCCTCTTCTTTGGCAACCATCAGATACCGTATGATTCCATTCATAAATGGAATCTGGCTAAACTTTTCTGAGCCATGCTTTCTTACCTAAGAAATGAGATAATACCACTATGTTACAAGGATATGAGGATTTAAAGAAAAAAAATAAATTTGGAGTGCCAAAGTTTAATCACCTTTCGTGCATGTCCCAACCCAGGTAGTCACTCATTAGATGTCATTGAGGACATGGGAAGCACTCAGAAGTTTTTAGGGAATAGACATTGTGTCACAAATCACTCAGTGTCAAAGCTGGGAAGAACTTTAGAGTTAGTCTAAAGTCACTCCTCATCTTAAATGACTCCTCTTGGTAAATGAATCGAAGTCTCCTGACTAGTAGTCCTTTGTTCTAATTTTATCCCACTACCATGCCAACTTCACACTCTACCTTCCTTTCATCAGACACTGCCCCTTGATTTGTGGGTCTCTGTGATCCATATTCATGTCAGTCCCTCTAAAATATTTTTGGGAAAAGATAAATAATTTAACACTTGATGGAAATCTGGGCATTATATATTCTTCCCTTCATCATTCACTGCCAACTTGCCATCACCATGTTGCTTTCTGGCTACTCCCTCCCCAAGGTAGACACAAGTTGTTTTAGAAGTAAATGTTCAAAACAAGTCTAGGAGCTGAAGGGAAATAATAAGGTCCTCTTTGGTCTCATTTTTTTTCTTCCTCACTCCTTGGGCAGTAAGCAAAAAGAAATTCTACTGATTATCCAGTAAACAGCACAGGGTTTTCTTCCTCTTATTCAAGATCACCGTTAAGTTTTCCCTTGGGAAAGGGAGTATTTTTTAAGTGATAGCAAAGGAAGCTCCCTTCCTTCCTTCCTTCCACAACTGAGAAGCATACAGCATGGACTACTGAGAGTCAAAGTGAAAGCCACTTCAGAAGGTGGACAGAGCCACAGATTGGTTCAGGAGAGCCTGAATTCAAAAAACTAAAATATAGAAAATACAGTGAAATCAAACACAGATTTTTTTTTTAATTGTCCACTTCCCAGGCACCCAGAGATACTTTTCTAAGTCTAGCACAGTAACTGGGATAAATCATGGAAGCTCAAGAGACTGTATTTCAAACTACTTCCTAGGAAGGCCAGAACTCCGCAAAGGCTTCAGGGATGAGGTTAGAGTGAAAGTCAAGACACAGTGGGTGGGCAGGAGTCTCAGCTCTGACAGCCTGCCTGGCCTGGAATACACTTTGAGGGGCTTTTCCTTCGTCTCTCCAGTCCTTCTTCTTGAATCAAGCTCTACTGAGGCCTGGGGACACTAATCACGTCATATATCTGCATGAATGTGGGAACAATGCAAACAGAAAGGTTTCAGGGAAATTACATGATGTGATAGAGTTTTAACAAAGAGTTCACGACAATCAGGTTCATATTCTGGTTCTACCACCAATAGACCCTAGGACTTGGGGCACTTTTTTTCCTCTTGCTTAACCTCAGCTTTTATATATGTAAAAGGAATATATTAATGGTTCTTAATTCTAGATGGATGTACATTAAAATTACCTAAGTAGTTTCAAAACAAACAAGCAAAAAAGAAAGCCTACAAAACCAGTGACTGGCCCCACACCAGATCAATTAAATTTGGATCCTAGAGATAAGATTGAAGCACCAGAATTTTTATTTATTTTTATTTATTTTTTAAAGACTTTATTTAAGGAAACACAGCAGGGGGAGTATGAGAGGGAGAAGCAGACTTCCTGCGGAGCAGGGAGCCCAATGCGGGGCTTGTTCCCAGGACCCTGGGATCATGACTTGAGCTGAAGGCAGACGCTTAATGACTGAGCAACCCAGGTACCCCGAAGCACCAGAATTTTTAAAAGCTTCCCAGATACAGGCAGTCTTGAAAACCAGGTGGGGTGAGTCATTAATCCTCAAAACTTGGAATCTATCAAAGTCAACTGAGGAATTTTACAAAAGCTTAATGTGCTATGATCCCATACCAATTCAGGAATTATAATGAGAATGAAGAATTTACATTTTTTACATATTCCCTGGGGGGGTTTTATGGACAACAAAATCTGAGTATACTTGGGCTAGTCTTCGAAAACACTTTAAGCTTTTACAAGTCATCATTTTGTGGCCTCCTTAACTGTGGGGCAAGATTACAATGAGAGTAGAGAAATTATATTGTGGCCAAGATTTTATTCAATCTCAAAGCAACAGTGTTTGAAATGAGGTGGTTGGGAACCAGTGAGAAGGGTATATTCAAGTGAATGTGTGAATCTGTGTTCTGTGAGCCAAAGTAAATAGTAGTTAACAAATAAGACTGGATTTGCACACCTAGTTGAGAAATGTGTTTACCATTTACTAGTTTAGCAATCTGGGGTACTTAAAATTATCGAAGTCTCATTTTTGTCATCTATTAAGCAGAAACAATAGCAGAAACATTGTCAAAATAGGAGAGAATGCAATTAAAACACTTAACATAATGGCAGTGCTTGGCATAGGCTCAACACACAGTAAATGAAACTAATGATCACTATTATCATCTATACACCTACATGGACCAGGTTTTCTCTTCCTCTGTGCATTTCTAAATGGCCGTCCTTCAAGAAGTCAGCTAAAGTCCTACCTCCTCCATTAACAAAGATTCACGATGGCTCTGCTATTTATCTCTTTTCATTTCTAAACTACTATAGCATTGATGGCAACACTGTACACTTGGATTTCCAATATATCCTATATTATGTGTTATTCCTGTATAATGTTCCATGATGGAGCAGAAGGTAAGCTGAGGGCAAAAGCACAAGCTAACACCCCTTGAGCTCCCCCTCCCCCAGGTGGGATATGTGTGACATTCTTCAGGCACTCCTGCTGTCCTAGAACAAAGAAAAGAGAAAAACAAATGGCTAACTGATAGAGATCACAGTCATGCAGAACATGAGTCTCCATCAGTTTGCAACTGTCTTAATGATTTACAAGAAAAAACTAATCTCCAGAGACCTATAGACTCAATTTCATGGAGCCCTAACATCACCCTCCCCTCCATAGGATAGAAAAATGTTTTATAATCAGTCACTCCTCACCAGCCCAGGGCAGCTCTTTTTGCCCACAGGTCCTGTCCCCATGCTTTGATAAAACCACCTTTTTGCACTGAAGATGTCTCAAGAATTCTTTCTTGGCTGTCAGCCCTAGTCCCCAACACTCCAAACCACATCACATGCATGTACAGTGGACCTAAAGCTCTGATGGAATTATATACTTCTGAAAACTCCTTGACTTACCTTGTTTGGAGATGACAGAATGGGAATGGAGAAGGAAAACAACCAGGTGTTATAAGAGATGGCTAGCTTTGCTCAAAGACTTGTATATTCCTTGCCAGAATTAACAATTAACTTATTCTTTGATAAAGTAGTCCTCTTTCAACCTGAAATTATATATATATATATATATATATATATATATACACACTGATTTCACTCCTAGCTCCAAGAATAGGCTATAAGTCAGGCTAAGCTAATTGACATATATAATTTCCCTGCAACAGTGATGTTTATAGGAATAGACATGTGTCCCAAATAGAATAATTCCAAATGTAGGCTAGAAGTAATGAGAAAGAGGTTATTCCTTTTGGATGAAGCTCCCAATCTGATAGAATGCTGGACCATTGTTGCGGGTTAGAAAAAAATTGGCACCGTAGGATAAGAGTCTCCCCAAAAATAAATCTATCAGAGAAGAAAGTAAAGTTGCTTAGAGATGGTATTTGTGACAATACAGAATATCTGAATCCAGTACTACCTAAGGTCAGTATACCAATGAATTTTTCAGACATGTAAAGTAATAAATCCTTCCCTTTCCTTTCCTTTGATTTTGATCAGTTTGAATCAAGTTTCTATCATTCACCACTGATGGGTAATCTTCTGACTAATATAGGCAGAAAGAAGTTTCTGGACAAAAATACGATGTTAGGTCATGATAATCCAATTGTGTTATCATTCTAGATCTCTCAACTGAGGAAAGAAGAAAGGCAGTAGCATATGTAATATGCCATGATGTACCAGGGTTTCTGTGAGTCTTTATTCACATTATCTCATTAAATACCTACAATGATTTTTACAACGTAGGTATTATCATTCTCATTTTACAGAAGAACTAAGCCTCAGTAAGTTCAGAAGATTTTCATAAGGAGGTGACCTCTAGAATGGCAGAATAAGAACCTCTTAATAATCTGCTCCTCCATAAAGCCAATGAAGACATTGGCAAAAACTGTCAAAAATCAGATTCAGAACTCTGGAAATTAACTAAAGGCATGCAATAATTTGAGGAGTGTTCATACAAGAAAAGGGCTAAATATTATTAAGAACAGCAAGCCTCAGGACATTTTAACTTGCCCTAATCCCATCCCATTTTCCCAGCACCATGGTAGCCTGAAAAACTACAGTAGCTATGAGCACCAGCAACACAGAAGCCACTAGAAGAGCCAAAATGGACCTGAAGATCCCTAAAAGACTCATCCCCAGAAATTATTCTCACTATTTGACCTGTCTGGCAGCTATTACATTGAAAAGTTCTAGTCTTAGGGCTTGTGTTTATTCTACCTCACTCAGAGCTCACTTTGTTTTTAACATATATCTTGTGGGTAGGGTTCTCAACACAATCAGTTGCAATTATTCAACACTGCAATGGTCTGAGGTGGCCTTACCAGTATGTTTAACAAGACACTGCCTAAAAAGCTTAAAGGTAAAAATGAGTAATAACATGTTCATATAGGACTTTGTAAGGCCCTGACATACTCCTAGGAATCTAGAAGATCATGCACAAGCATAGACTATGGGCATGCCAATGAAAGACCTGATAAGAACTTCTGGCTGATTTTGAGGCACTTCCTGGCAGGATATGAATGTTAAAGCTTAGTTGTAAACTACCTGCTGGAGTGTAAAGTATACTCCCAACTGATAAAACCCCTCAGCAAAGACCAGATAATTTGTTTGTTTGAGGCAATTAAGGAAGTACCTGTCTACTAAGCTAACTGAGCAGAGAGACTTCAGTCATCACACATGACAAAGAGTACAGCCATTAAAGAATTCATCCAGAGGTCACTAAGCAAACAAGCAGCAATAATAACAAACCCTGAGGAAGGAGAAAATTTAATTTCCAATGTTACCATATTATTTAAAATGTCCAGTTTTCAGCACAAAATTAAAAGACAAACCAAGAAACAGGAAAGTGTGACTTATACATCGGAAATGTGAAAGCAGTCAGTAGACACTGTTCCTTAGAAAGCTCAGACATTGGACTTACTAGCCAAAGACCTTAAATCAGCTATTTTAGATATGTTCAAGGAGCTAAAGGAAATCCTGCCAGAAGAATTAAAAGATATTATGGGATCAATGTCTCACAAAATAGAGAATATCAATAAAGAGATAAATTGTTAAATTCTGGAGCTGAAAAATAACTGAAATGAAAAATTCACTAGAGGTGCCCAACAGCATACCTGAAGTGGCAGAAGAAAGAATTAGTACAGAAGATAGGTAAGTTGAGATTATCCAGTCTGGAAAGAGAGAGAGAGAGAAAAAAGAAAAATGAATGGAAACTGGCATAATGGGAGAACTAGAAGAAAAGGAGAGAATAAGGCAGAAAGAATAAAAAAAAGTGGTAAAAAATTTTCATTTGATTTAAAAGTATTAATGTACCCTTTCAAGAAGTTTAATGAATTCCAGAAAGGATAAATTCAAAGGGATCTACACCCAGAGACACTGTACTAAAATTGCTGAAACTTAAAAATGAAGAGAATCTTGAAATCAGCAAGAGAAATATGACTCATCACCTGCAAGTAATCCTCAGTAAGATTAATAACTGACTTTTCATCAAAATCCATAAATGCCAGAAGGCAATAAGATGACATTCAAACTGCTGAAATAAAAACATCAACAACCAAAAATTCTATATATGTCCTACTATCCTTAAAAGCTTCTGCACAGCAAAGGAAACAGTCAACAAAACAAAGAGGCAACCCATAGAACGGGAGAAGATATTTGCAAATGACACTACAGACAAAATGCTGATTTCTAAGATCTATAAAGAACTTCTCAAACTCAACACCCAAAAAACAAATAATCAAGTCAAAAAATGGGCAGAAGACATGAACAGACACTTCTCTGAAGAAGACATACAAATGGTTAACAGACACATGAAAAAATGTTCATCATCATTAGCCATCAGGGAAATTCAAATCAAAACCACACTGAGATACCACCTTACACCAGTTAAAATGGCAAAAATTGACAAGGCAAGAAATAACAAATGTTGGAGAGGTTGTGGAGAAAGGGGAACCCTCTTACACTGTTGGTGGAAATGCAAGTTGGTACAGCCACTTTGGAAAACAGTGTGGAGGTGCCTCAAAAAATTAAAAATAGAGCTACCCTATGACCTAGCAATTACACTCCTGGGTATTTACCCCAAAGACACAGATGAAGTGAAAAGAAGGGCCATATGCGCCCCAGTGTTCATAGCAGCAATGTCCGCAATAGCCAAACTGTGGAAAGAGCCTAGATGCCCTTCAACAGATGAATGGATAAAGAAGATGTGGTCCATATATACAATGGAATATTACTCAGCCATCAGAAAGGATGAATACCCAACTTTTGCATCAACATGGATAGGACTGGAGGAGATTATGCTAAGTGAAATAAATCAAGCAGAGAAAGTCAATTATCATATGGTTTCACTTATTTGTGGAACATAAGGAATAGCATGGAGAACATTAGGAGAAGGAAGGGGAAAATGAAGGGGGGGTGAATAAGAGGGAGAGACGAACCATGAGAGACTATGGACTCTGAGAAACAGACTGAGGGTTTTAGAGGGGAGGGAGGTGGGGGGATGGGTTACCCTGGTGATGGGTATTAAGGAGGGCATGTACTGCATGGAGCACTGGGTGTTATACGAAAACAATGAATCGTGGATCAATACATCAAAAACTGATGATGTATTGTATGGTGACTAACATAACATAAACAAAATTAAATTAAATTAAAAAAATAAAGGCGAAATTATGACATTTCCAGAAAAGACAAAATCAGGGAGTTTATTGCTAGTAGACCTGCTCTACAACACATACTAAAAATGTCCTCCAGGCTGAAATGTAAGGACATTAGACAGTTACTTAAATCCTCATGAAATAACAGGCACTGGTAAAGATAAATATAAATGTATAGGAAAATATAAAGGACAGTGGAAATGTATTTTTGTCACTTTTTTCTTTTCCTACCTAATTAAAAGACAATTGTATAAAACAGTGATTATAAAACTGTGTTGTTGGCCTTCTAATAAATAAAGATGTAATTTGTATGACAGTAATATAAAGGATGGAGGAGGAAATGGAGCAAAGTTTTTGTGTACAACTGAAATTAATTTAGTTTTAACTCAAACTAGATTGGTTGGAGATTTTAATTGCTCCAAGGCAACCACTAATAACTTAAATATTTATGGAAAATGAAATAATAGGGACATTAAAATGATATACTAACAAAATATCTATTTAACACAGAAGGCAGTAATGGAGAAATAGAGGAGAAAAAGACATAAGACATAGAAAACAAGTATCAAAATGGCAAACATAATTACAATTACATTAAACTTCCATGGATTAAGCACTGAAATTAGAGATTGAAAAAATGGATTTAAAAAAATTATCCAATGGATTTAAAAAAATTATCCAATACTCTATGTTGTCTTTAAAGGACACTTTAAATTCAAGACCCAAATAAATTGAAAGCTAAAAAGATCTTAAAATACACAAATTTCAAATTTATATAAATTAAGTAAATTTAAATATAAAATGATTGAAATTATACAACATGTTTTTTGACTGTAATGTACTGAAATTTCATATTGATAACAGAAGGAAATTTGATAAGTTCACAAGTCCATGAGAATTAAACAACAAACTTCTAATCAATGTATCAAAGAAGAAATCACAAAAGAAATTAAATAGTATTTTTAGACGAATGAAAAGATAGACATAACATGCAAGACTTAGGCAGTGGAGCTAAAGTGGTGCTTAGAGGAGAATATATCTGTAAATGCCTTTAAAAATAACTTGTTACGGGGCACCTGGGTGGCTCAGTTGGTTAAGCGACTGCCTTCAGCTCAGGTCATGATCCTGGAGTCCCGGGATCGAGTCCCGCATCGGGCTCCCTGCTCGGCAGGGAGTCTGCTTCTCCCTCTGACCCTCCTCCCTCTCATGCTCTCTGTCTCTCATTCTCTCTGTCTCAAATAAATAAATAAAATCTTTAAAAAAAAATAACTTGTTACTTTAAAAACACTTTAAGTAAAAAGAAAAGCAAACTAAACCCATAGCAAATGGAAGGAAATAATAAAAAAATAAATGAGGAGAAAACAAATGAAACAGAAAAACAATAGGTAAAATACTGAATCTATTTTTTTTTCTTTGCACTTGTGATGAGCACTGGGTACTGTATATAAGTGTTGAATCTCTAAGTTGTACACCTGAAACTAATATTACACTGTATGTTAAATAACTGGAATTTAAATAAAAACTTATAAAAATAAAAATTTCTTAAAAATGTTTTTTTTTTTTAAATCAACAAAACTGACCAAACTTTAGCTAGACTAATCAAGGAGGAGTGGGGAGAGAGAAGGAAAGGAGATGCAGTTTGCTAAAATAAGGAATTGAACAGAGGATATCACTACCAACTTTTCAGAAATTAACTATATGTGTATACAATGGAATACTATAAATATTGCATGCCAGCAAATTAAACAACTTAAGTGAAAACGACATTTTTCTTGGAAGACATGAACTACTGAAACTGAATTAATAATTAGAAAATATAAAGATCAATAATAAGTAAAGACACTGAATTAGTAAATAAAAAACTGCACACAAAGATGGTTTCATGGATGAATTCTATCAGATGTTGAAAGAAAAATTAATACAAATCTTACACAAACTCTTCCAAAAATAAGAGGACTGAACACTCTCCACATCATTCCTTGAGACAGTATTACTCTGATACCAAAACCAGACAAAGATATGACAAAAAAAAAAAAGAAAGCAAGCTACAGACCAATATCCCTTATGAATATAGATGCACAAATAGAGGTTCAGCATAATACTATCAAGCAGAATTCAGCCACATACAGAAGGATTATACAGTATAACTAATTGAGATTTATCTTAGGAGTGCAAAGTTTGCTTTAACATACCAAAGTTAACCAATGTAATACAAAACACTAATAGAATAGAGACAGTAAAGTCACATGATCATCTCAATGCAGAAACAGTATTTGACAAAATCCAACTTTCTTTCATGATAAGAAATAAAACACAAACCTAACAACTGTGGAACAGAAACGTACTTTCTCAATCTAATAAACAGCATTATAATGGGTTGAATGATGGCACTTGAAATGGTATTTCCATATCCCAATGTCAGAACCTGAAAAATTTACCTTACATGGTCAAAGAGTGAATATTACCTTATATTGCAAAATATGTAATTAAGTTAAGGATCTTGAGAGGAGGAGTTTATCCTGGATTATCCAGGAGGCCCTACTGCAATCATGCAGATCCTTATAAAATACAGACCCACAGCAAAGAGACAGAGGCAAAGATTAGAGCTATGTGGCCATAGCCCAGGAATGCCAGAGCAATCACCAGAAGCTGGAAAAGGCAAGGAATTGACTTTCCATTAGAGCCTCTGAATGACTGCAGCTTTACCATATTTTGAACTTTTAGCCTACAGATCAATGAGAGATTATACTTCCATTGTTTAAGCTACCACATTTGTGGTAATAGTAGCCTATAGAAACAAACACAGGCACCTGCAAAATCCCACAGCTAAAATCATATTTAATAGTGAAGATTAAAAATTGTCCCCTAAGATCAGGAACAGGACAAGAATATCCATTCTTGCCATTTCTATTCAAATTGTAATGGAGGTTCTTAATAGAGAATTTAAGAAAAATAAATAATAGATTCTAGATTAGAAAAAGGAAGTAAAACTATTTTTATTTGCAGACGGTATGATTTTGCATATAGAAAATTCTAAGGAATCAACAAAAAGTATTATTGCTAATACACATGTTTAGCAAGGCTTCACAACACAATTAGGTATCTATGACAATTGTATGTCTTTACAATAATGAATGATCTAAAAATGAAACTGAAAATCAATTCCATTTACAATGGCATACAAAAAATACAGTATTCAGGAATAAATTTGACAGAAGAAGTATAAAATTTTTACACTCAAACTATATAACATGATTGAATAAAAATTTTTAAAGACATAAATGGAGAGACATCTCATGTTCATGGATCAGAAGACTCAGTATGGTTAAGATGGCAATACTCCACAAATTGATCTGCATTTCAATGTGATCTCAATGAAAATCTTACGTGCCTTCCCCCCCCAGAAATTGACAAGATGACTATAAAACACATATGGAAATGCAAAGGACCCTGAAAAGCCAATACAATCTGTTAGATTTTACTACAGAACAAGATAGCATAGTACTGGCATAAGAACTGACATATAGGTCAATGGAATAGAATTTAGAGTTCAGAAATGAAATCTCACATTATGGTCAACTGATTTTTGACAAGAATGCCAAGACAATTCAATGTTAAGAGAGTAGTTTTGAACCAATAATGTTGGCACAACTGGATAGCCATATAGAAAGAAATGAAGTTTCTCATCCCATCCACAAAAAATAACTCAAAGTAAATCACAGACCTAAAACTATAAAACTGATAGAAGAAAATATAGGGGAAACCTTCATGGTGTTGGATTAGGCAATAGTTTCTGAAATATAAACAAAACAAGCAACAAAAAGAAATATAAAGTGGGCTTCACTAAAATTTTTAAAAGCTTTTTTGCTTTAGTATATATCACCAATATTTGAATTTTCTTTGGGTAAATACTCAGTAGTGGAATTATTGGATCATATAGTATTTTAAATTTTTTGAAGAACCTTCATGCTGTTTTCCACAGTGGCTGCACCAAATTTACATTCCCACCAAGAGTGCATGAGGCTTCTTTTTTCTCCACATCTTCTTCAATACTTATTTCTTACCTTTGATTCTAGCCATTCTGACAGGTGTTAGGTTTATTTCATTGTGATTTTGATTTGCATTTCCCTGATGATGAGTGATGGGGAGCATTTTTCATATGTCTGTTGGCTATTTGTTTATCTTCTTTGGAAAAATGCCTATTCAGGTTCTCCACCCATTTTAAATTGAATTATTTGGGGTTCCTTTGGTGTTGAGTTGTATAAGTTCTTTAAGCATTTTGGAGATTAACTCCTTATAGGTTTGCATCTCTATGTTTATTGTGCCATTATTTACGATAGCCAAGATATAGAAGCAACCCAAGTGTCCACTGATAGATGAATGGATGTCTGTGTACACACACACACACACACACACAATATTACTCAGCCATAAAAAAGAATATCTTGCCATCAGCAATACACAGATGGACCTAGAAGATATGTTAAGTCAAATCAGACAGAGAAAGATAAATACCATAGGATTTTACTTAGATATGCAATCTAAAAAAACAAACGAAATGAAGAAACAACAACAACAAAAAGAAACAGATTCTCAAATACGGAGAACAAACTAGCGGTTAATAGAGGGAAGGTGAGTGAGAGGGTGGGTTAAATAGGTGAAGGAGATTAAGAAGTATAAACTTCCAGTTATAAAATAAGTAAGTCACAAGATGAAAAGTAACATAGGGTATATGGTCTAAAATATTGTACGGGCACCTTGATGGCTCAGTTGGTTAAGTGACTGTCTTCGGCTCAGGTCATGATTCTGGAGTCCCAGGATTGAGTCCAGCATCGGGCTCCCTGCTCAGTAACGAGTCTGCTTTCTCCCTCTGACCCTCCCCCCTCTCATGTGAGCTTGCTCTCTCTCTCTCTCTCTCTCTCAAATAAATAAAATCTCTAAAAAAAAGTAATCTACCTTTAAAAAATAAAATAAAATGAAATATTGTAATAACACTGGATGGTGACAGATGGGGACTATATTTATTGTGGTGAGCACTAAATAATGTATAGAATTGCTGAGTCATTATGTTATAAATCTGAAATATAACACTGTATGTTGATTATACTTCAATAAAAAATAGATTAATAGTGTGTAAAAACAACACACAGAAAGGGAGAAAATGTATACAACTCATATTTGATGAGGGACTTTTATCTAGAATATATAAAGAACTCTTACCACTTAACAAAAAGACAACCTAATTTTAAAGTGGGCAAAGGATTTCAATAGACACTTCTCTAATAAAGTTATAAAATGTCCAGAAAGCACACAAAGGATACTCAATATCATTAGGGAAATGCAAATCAAAACCATAATGAAATACCATTTCACACCCACTAGGAAGGCTATAATAATACAATCAGACAACACAAGCAACGGAAAAATTGAAATCCTCATACACTGCTGGTAGGGATATAAAATAGTTCAGTCACTTTGTAAAACAATTTGGCATGCCTTAAAAAGCTAAACACAGTTGCCATATGACTCAGAAATTCCATTTCTAGGTATATGCCCAAGAGAATGGAAAACATTCATACAAAACATGTACATGTATACCAGCATTATACATAACAGCCAAAAAGTGAAAAATGTCCATCAACTGATGAATAAATAAAATGTAGTAACAAATATTATTCTGCTGTATGAAGGAATGGTACACTAATATCTGCTATGAAATAGACAAACCCCAAAATATTATGCCGAGTGAAAGAATCCAGACACAAAAGTCCATTAGTCTATGATTACATTTGTATGACATGTCTGGAGTAGACAAAGTGATAGATTAGTAGTTATCAGAGGTGGAATGAAGAAAAAGAATAACCACAAATGTGAAAGGGTTGTTCTTTTTTGTTTGTTTTGTTTTGTTTTTTTGGTTTTTTTTGAGGTGATGAAACAGTCTGGAAATAGATGGTGATGATGGATACACAACACTGGGTATTTGTTTTTATTGAGATAGAATTGACATACTATTTTATTAGCTTCAGGTGTAGAAAATACTGACCTGACATTTGTATACATTGCCAAATGATCACCGCAATAAGTCTAGTTACCAACTGTCACCATACAAAGGTAATACAATATTATTGACTATATTCCCCATGCTGTACATTACATTCCCATGGCCTATTTATTTTTATACCTAGAAGTTTGTATTTCTTGATCCCCTTTACTCATTTCACACCCTCTCCCTTCTAGCAACCACCAATTTGTTCTAAGACTAGGTTTTGTTTTGTTTTTAAGATTCTACATATAAGTGAAATCACACAGTATTTGTCTTTCTCTGACTTATTTTACTTAACATAATTTCCTCAAGGTCCATCTGTGTTACTGCAAATGGCAAGATTTTGTCCTTTTTTATGGCTGAGTAGTATTTATTTCTGTGTGTGTGTGTGTCTGTGTGTGTGTGTGTGTGTGTGTGTGACAGAGAGAGAGAGAGAGAGAGATTACACATTCTCTTTATCATTCACCCATAGACACTTAAGTTGTTTCCATATTTTCATATCTTGGCTAATATAGATAACATAGGATAGGGGTGCATATATCTTTTGAATTAGTGTTTTCATTTTCTTTGCATTGATACGTACTAGTGGAATTGCTGGAGCATATGGTAGTTTTTTAAATTTTTTTGAGAATCCTCTGTACTATTGCCCATGTGACTGTACCAATTTACATTCCCACCAACAGTGCATTAGTGTTCCCTTTTCTTCACATCCTCACCAAAATGTGTTATTTCTTGTCTTTTTGATAATAGCCATTCTGGTAGGTGAAAGGTAAAAATCTCAATGTGGTTTCGACTTGCATTTCCCTGATCATTACCAATGTTGAACATTTCTTCATGTGCCTATGAGCTATTTGTCTTAGGAAAAATTTCTATTCAGATTACCCATTTTTTAATTTGATTGTTTTTTAATTGGTATTGAGTTGCTCGCATTCTTTATGTATTTTGGATATTAGCCCCTTATCAGATATAGGACTTGAAAATATCTTCTCCCATTCAGTAGGTCACCTTTTTGTTTTGTTGATTTCTTTTGCTGTGCAGAAGTTTTTAGTTTGGTGTAGTCCCATTTGTTTATTTTTGCTTTTGATTCCCCTTGCCTGTGCGGTCAGATTCAAGAGAACATTGCTAAGACCAATGTCAAGGAACTTACTGCATATGTTTGCTTCTAGGAATTTTATGGTTTCAGGTCTTACATTCAAGTCTTTGATTCATTTTGAGTTAGTATTTGTATATGGTATAAGATAGTGTCCCAGTTTTTCCAAACACCATTTGTTGACAAGACTGTCCTTTTCTCATTGTATATTCTTGCTTCCTTTGTCAAAAAATAATTGACCATATATACATGGGTTTATTTCTGGGCTATCTATTCTGTTCCATTAATCTCTATATCTTTGTGTGTGTGTGTGCCAGTACCGTATGTTTTGATTACTATAGCTTTATAGCATAGTTTGAAATCTGGGAGCATAATACCTCCAGCTTTGTTCTTTTTCAAGATTGTTTTGGATTTTTGAAGTCTTTTGTGGTTCCACATAAATTTTAGAATTCTTTCAATTCTGTGAAATTCTGATAGAAATTGCATTGAATCTACAAGTTGCTTTGGATAGTATGGACTTTTTAATGATATTAATTATCTCAGTTCATGAGCAATCCAATTAAAATATTCAAAAACACATTAAAGTCCCCTAATATTATTATATTGCTATCAATTTCTCCCTTTATGTCTGTTAACATTTGCTTTACGTATTTTGGTGCTCCTATGTTGAGTGCATATATATTTATACATGTTTTATCTTTTTGCTAGAGTGACGTCTTTATCATTAGGTAGCACCCTCTTCATCTATTACTACAGTATTTGTGTTAAAGTCTATTTTGTCTGATGTGAACATAGGCACACCAGCTTTCTTTTCATTCCCTTTTGCATGGAAAATCTCTTTTTATTCCTTCACTTTCATCTGTGTCCCTACTTCTTTTTTTTTATTATATTAGTCAGCATACAGTACATCATTAGTTTTTGATGTAGTGTTCAATGATTCATTATTTGCATATAACACCCAGTGCTCATTACAACACATGCCTTCCTTAACACCCATCACTGCGCTATCCTTTCCCCTGACTCCTCTCCCCCCTTGACACCCTCAGATTGTTTCCTAGAATCCATGTCCTTACTTCTGAAGTGAGTCTCCTATAAGCAATGTATAGGTGTCTTATTTTAAAATCCATTTAGCCACTCTACATCTTTTGATTGGAGAATTTAGTCCATATGCATTTAAATTAGTTATTGATAAGTTTATAACTTATCGTCAATCCATTAATTGTTTTCTGGCTATTTTTGTAGTTCCTCTCTATTCCTTTTTCTTTTCTTTTTGCTTTGTGATGATGATATATTATCATGTATATGTCTTTTTTATCTCATGTATTTAAGTATTTTAGTCTATCTATTAATAACTTAAATTTGAGTATATTTCAGAACTCTACATTTTTCCTCCCATTTCAGGTTTTTGAGGTCACATTTTACATCTGTTTATGTATCCCTCAACTAATTATTGTGGTTTTAGTTAATTTCACTTTGTCTTTAACCTACATAGTTTAGTAAGTCATTAATCCATTACCTTTACTATATATCTTTTCCCATGAAATTTTTACTTTCATATGTTTTCTTAAACAAGTTTCTTGATCAACTTAAAGAAGTCCCTTTAACATTTCTTGTAAGGCCAGTTTAGTAGTGATGAATTCTAGCTTTTGCTTGTATGGAAAACTCTATCTCACCTTCAATTTTGAATGCTTACCTTTCTGGGTATTCTTGGTTTTTTCTTTTTTCCTATAAGTGCTTTGAATATATCATGCCACTCTCTTCTAGCCTGCAAAATTTCTGCTGAGAAATATGCTAATTGCTTATGGGGCTTCTCTTGCACATAACAATTTGTTTTTGTCATTGCTGCTTTTAAGATTCTCTAATTTCTGGGCGCCTGGGTGGCTCAGTTGGTTAAGCGACTGCCTTCGGCTCAGGTCATGATCCTGGAGTCCCTGGATCGAGTCCCGCATCGGGCTCCCTGCTCGTCAGGGAGCCTGCTTCTGCCTCTGACCCTCCCCCCTCTCATGTGCTCTCTCTCTCTCATTCTCTCTGTCTCAAATAAATAAATAAAATCTTTAAAAAAAAAAAAAAAGATTCTCTAATTTTTGACAATTTAATTATTATGTGTCTTGGTGTGACTCTCTTAGGGTTCATCTTACTTGAAACTCCCTGGGCTTTCTGGGCCTGGATGCCTGCCTCTTTCCCTAGTTTAGGGAAATTTTCAGCCATTAGTTCTTCAAACATATTTTCTGTCCCTCTCTTCTCCATCTGGTATCTCTATAATGCAAAAGTTATTCTGCTTGAAGCTTTAACATAGATCCCATAAGTTACCTTATTTATTTATTTTTTTTCCTTTTCACTGCTCTGTCTGGGTGAGTTCAAATGCTTTGTTTTCCAGGTTGCTAATCCATTTTTCTGTTACATTCCATCTGCTATTGAACCCTTCTAGTGTATTTTTCAGTTCAGTTATTGTATTCTTCAGCTCTGTAACTTCTATTTGGTACTTTCTTATATTTTCTATCTCTTGAATTTCTCACTGTGTCCATCCATTCTTTTCCTGAGTACAGTGAGCATCTTTATGACCACTACTTAGAATTATTTATCAGATAGACTATTTATCTTTGTACTATTAATGTCTTTTTATTTGGAGTTTATTTCTCAGTTTCCTCATTTTTTTGACTCTGTGTTGGTTTCTATGTATTAGGTAAAGCAGCTACCTCTCTCAGTCTTGAAGAAATGGTCTTATGTAGGTAATTCACCTTCCCATTTAACCTTGCCTTAGCTCTTGGCTGTCTCTCAACTCTTTGTCTCTAAGTCACCTGGTTTATTCTTGATGTGCCCCTCTTGTTGAGGATGTTCCAAAACCTGTCACTGTTCCAAGGGGAAGAATCTCATTTAGCACCTAGTCTCAGGCTGATTGGAAGCCAGACCCTCAGGTGGCAGCTTTTAAAGTATGCAAATATATACAGTCTGTGGAACTATGAAACACAGTCCTATGGAACACAATTATAAACCCTGCTGGCCTCCAAACCAGGGGTTCTGGAGGCATCTCCCCAGATGACAGTTGTAAATATTGGTACTCTAGACAAGTGTATAAATTCCTTTCTGGGAGGTCTCATCAAGCTGTAGTGAAGCCAAGGGAGCATGCAAGGATTTTGTCTCCCTGCTTACATTCCCTGGGAATGCCTTCTTAGCCTCTAGATGTGTGGGAATGTGAAGCCTGTCCTTTAGGCTGAAGCTTCAGGCTTAGTAAATAGGCCATTTTCACAGGATGACTGGGGTTGTGTTTCAGAATGCTATCTGTGCAGTGCCTTGGCCTGCCAACAACTGTCCTTCCATTTGTTACTTTCTCATGGAGCTCAAGAACACCAGTTTCCTTGGCCACCAGGGCCAGATGATCAAAGTATATCCCCCATGTTGATTGTGCATGCCTGCTGGCTTTAGCTAGGCAGCTGCAGAGTGTAGGGCATAGGGTACACTCATAGACTTCAGGAAAATGTCCTGATTACATTCGATTGTGGACTTCAGAAATAAAATGGGGGAGTGATTTGTCTGTGCATGCATGTCAGCTTTAGGCTGGGAACAGGAGAATGGCACAACTGCCCAGGCTTACCAGCCCCAGGCAAGGAGTGGAGGAATGCTGTAACTGCCTCATCCTTGACTTCAGCTAGGGATTGGGGGAGTGCTGCATCCTGCCACTCTCTCCAGCTTCACCAAGGCAGCTGGGAGCGCTGCAACTACTTGTCTCCATTTGTCTTAGGATGGGGACAAGAGGTTGTTCCATCCAAGCTTGCCCACCTGTGCTAGCTGAGTAGGTGGAGAGTATAAAATTGGCTTCCATCAGTACCTCCATCTCCATGGAGAGTTTCAGCTCTCTCCAGCCCCTCCCACAGATGCTTTTAGATTACCAAATGAATCTCCTTCAAGTATTGTATAGGTGCTTATCAAACTGCTGGTTTTTCACTGGGCCTAGGGTGAGTGAGGCCACATGGAAGCTCTTTCAAAGGAGAATTTCAGTTTCTTACAGCACTTAGGGTCCCATTGATATCAGCTCCATTTGTTTTCTAAGGCAGATGTTTGGGGGGCTAGTCTGTCTGTGCAGATCCCAGGGGTTATGATGCCCAACGTGGGACACCAACTTCTCATTCCTCTGAGAGAAGCACTGGACTGATGAGTTCCTCCCTATTATGCATGGATGTACTGAAAGTGGGGTTTTGGATGAGACCATGTCTCTGCCTGTCTTACCCATCTTGATATGATCTTTTTATCCTTCATTCTGGATAAGTAGCTCATCTAGTTTTCAGATCTTTTTCAGAAAGAAACGATCCAAATGTAGCTGTGTGTCTGTGGGGAGGAGGTTAGTTCAGGATCTCCCTACACTGCCATCTTGCAGAAGTGCTTTTAAGTATCTTAAAGACCACTAAATAGTACACTTTAAAAATGAACTTAGGGTATATGAATTATATTTCAATTAAGCTGTTATTTAATAATAAGAAGACTTTCTCAAGAACATACAGCTAGTAGTGAAGATTAATTTTGGATTTCAAATAAGCTAATATGACTCTAAATTCTGTGATTATTATACCATAGTACTTCCTAGGTTTTTAAACTCTGCCTAGGCGACTTGAGTAGGATAAAGTATTTAGTATGGCCATACTATATTTTCAGCCTCCATGAACTTTTAAAGAAAATGGTACTTTATGGAGGACAGGAAACTCAGAGAACTGTAAAAGATGCTCAGAAATTCCAGGTCATGACTCCCTGAAACAAAGCCAGAATGGAGAGGATATGGCTCACCCAAGGGTATAGTTTCCCTCTGAGTAGTCAAGAAACCTTGGAAGGGAGACCATAATCAGGCTTGGTTGTGGAAATTAGAGTTCAGAAAAAATCAAGACAGAGCAGTAAGATACTCTATTAAAGCACTGAAGGTCAAGTCATGTCTTTCCACTATCTGATGACAAGGAGGAAAAAAAATGTAGCTTTAGGCTGAAAGCCAGGAGACTAGGGATAAAGTATCTGGGCGTTTCTTGGTTGCGCTCTTAAATTGGAGCTTTTTCATTGAGAAGGCAAGAACATTAGCCACTGTTGACTTTTTTTTTAAAGATAGGTGAGAAGTTTGACAGCTCAGAGTAGAAAGAATAAGAGGTGCAGGGAACTAGTAATTACACTTATTCAGAGAAAAAGACGTGTGTGTGTGTGTGCGCGCGTGTGTGTGTGCGCGTGCGCGCGCACTAGTGTGTTTGCCATTCTCTGGCTTCAGTTCATTAGTTAAATTTTTCCTTCCTACCAACAGAGGCAACTGTCTCCTGAGACGCTGGCAAAGCCAAGTTACAAAACAGAAAAGACATCAAAGTTCACTGTGGGGTGGAAATTTACCAACTACATAAAGATCTAGTTTCCAAAGTAAAAAATGACTTCTATTTCCCAAAAGTAGTATTTATATTATTTTAAGTACATAATTTGGGATTTTTCCTCCTTCAAACTTGTTTTCTTCCTCTGTCTGTCCACATTCTCCCATATAGTCAATTGATGTATCTATCAGTGTTTTAAACTGTAAATGTAATGCAGTATTAGACGTTCTATGGCTGGAGCTACATTCAGAACATGGTCATGAACCAGGAAAAAGACATGAAAATGTCAAAGAGAAGCATGGACAAAAGCGATTAAAGTTAACATAATTTTCTCATAGGAGACCAATTCACTCTGAGGTTTTTCTTATGCTTAATACAGATACAATTATACCATATCTGGTCATAGTAGTCATGTGGAAGTGAAAGAGGTCATACTTGGAGACAATGTGAAATTTCCCCCAGCTCTTGAGTTTGTAGCATGGAGCTAGAATTTTATTTCTTTCATTTATTGGCTATATGATCTTAGGAAAGTTTTTTTTTTAAATGCTGAGGCTCAGTTTTCTCAAATAAAAATATCAGTATTTTACCACCTTTCAAGAGTTTATGAAAATTAGGGATAATATATATAAAAGCCCATGATAAATTGGAGAATACAGAGATTTTCAGTATATGAATAAATCATAGCCATTACCTTTCTAACTCAGTGGCATTCACACTTTTTAAAAAGTTATGGAATCCTTTCTATAAAAATACCCAAGATACAAAAAATAAGCTAGAATAGATTGGTTAAAATATGGTGGGAGAGAATAAGTTAAGAGCCCTTTCACTGAGCCCAGGGGTCCTATTTAATGTGATCCCTGAAGAATTTGAAAACCATGCATAATCACATCCAGGGTCTTTTTTTCAGCTGAGAAACCCAGGCATGAGAAAAAGAAAGTAACTTCCCCAAGGTTATACATCCCCTGTTCATTTGTTGGCAAAGCCTTAAATAAAACCCAGTTCTCTAAACCCCCGTCCAGACCCTTTCCCTTACATGGCAAATATTTCCTGATCCATTTCCCATTTATTTTTATAGCTAACAGGGGAACAAAAGTAACAGTTTAGAGGAGAAACAAGACTGTTAGAAATAGATGCCCAAATTATAGAAATATCTAAGGGGACACAGTGAGGGAGGGGACAGAGAAACTTAAAAGATAAATTAATTTGTATGGCCACTGATGGAAATTAAGGACAAACAGGGCTATTAGATTGAGCAGAATACAGAAGACCTTTTTCTTATAATTCTCATCTCCAGGAGGAGTTCAAAAGTTGTGTGATAAGGGCGCCTGGGTGGCTCAGTTGGTTAAGCGACTGCCTTCCGCTCAGGTCATGATCCTGGAGTCCCTGGATCGAGTCCCGCATCGGGCTCCCTGCTCGGCAGGGAGTCTGCTTCTCCCTCTGACCCTCCCCCCTCTCATGTGTTCTCTCTCATTCTCTCTCTCTCAAATAAATAAATAAAATCTTTAAAAAAAAAAGTTGTGTGATAAAGCCTGTATAAAAAGTTAGGGAAGTCTAAATTTTATTATACAAGAATTTATATCCAAAATGGATAAAATTTTTTAAAGAACGGTTTTGACATTTAGAAGGAAAGTTTCAATAATCTGGAAAGTTCACTTTTTATCAAACACTACATGCCTCAATGTTGTTAGTTCTTTAGGGAGGTTTTCCTAGTTGTGTAGTGTATTGATAAATCACATAATTTTCAACTGTTTGGGAAGACAAAAGATGTTGCAAAGCAAATGTACTAGTTACAAAAGAAAAGCTCTGTTAAAGGACAGATGTGGAGAGAAAAGGCTTTCATTGCTTCTCATAATTGCTAGGTTTATATGTGTAATATCTCCTGGTATCAATGCCCTTCACTATCCCTCCATATCTAGCCAAACAAAATAATCACCTCCTACACAGCACATTCTCTATTTCCAACCTACACTGACTCTCTTTATCTATTTTACTCATGTAGCACCTAAATGCTTTGTAACATTCCTTAAATTATTTGCCTTGTACTCTATCCAAAGTCTAATAGCTCATGTGCATGTATCTTACATATACAGTCAAATCAAAATCATTTGAATACAGATTCAATGTTTGATATTTCATTACATCAACCAGAACACATAATACTCAGAAAATGTGTTGAATCAATAAATGAATAAATAGATAATGAATAAATTTAGGAGTAGTGTTCAAAATATTGAATGAAAGCAATTCTAGCCTAATGAGTGATTTAAAATGTTTATATACGAATTAAATTAATTTCACACCTTTCAATCATGAGATACTGGCTTGTTCAATAAGGTCTCTGCATGGTGTAATGGAGGGAAAAAAATGGAACTGAAGATAAATGTTGGGTCTCTGACCAAATAAAACACTGACTCAATTTTAAGTAGATCACATCACATCTGGGCTTAAATTTCTCCATAAGTAAGCAGACTAGGTTGGGATCTGTGAGGCCCCTTCCAATGTTGACCATATTGATTTATGACATCATGGAAACTGAGGGGAAATGACCAGACATTTTCTGGCCAGGTAGAAGGAGGACACAGTTTGTTGGTTTTCCTCAGAGGCCACTGGTTTTCAAACATAATGTGTCTTCACAATCACCCTTGGAATTTCCAAAACTATAGATGTACATGGTAGAGGTCACAATATTTGTATTCCATCATATTCCACATTCTTTAAAACTACCAGGGATCTATCAGTGAATATAGGATTCTCATCCTCTTTTGTTCTTGTACTTAACACAAAGGCCAGCCTAGAAAGGTCTGCAATAAATTTCTCTGTAATCATGTAATATGTGGATGGACACAGTACCTGCCAATAAAATATAGTGGATGAAAAAAATATAGTAGATGGAAGTATGGAATTTGGTGGCAGAAAAACTTGATCTAACAAGGAAAAATTGCCAGGAAAATACTGAAAAATAAGGTGGAATAGTCTTATAAAATGTTAAAACCCACCATAAAGACTCAATAATTAAAATTATATTGGCATGCAAACCAAATACCCATGAAAAGAACATAAAATCCAGAATTACCCCTTAAACATATGAAAGTTTACTATATGCTGGAGATATTTCTAATGAGTGGGCTCAACACGTACTCTTTTTTTTTTTTTTCCAAGATTTTATTTATTTATTTGACAGAGAGAGAGAGACAGGAAGAGCAGGAACACAAGCAGGGGGAATGGGAGAGGGAGAAGCAGGCTTCCCGCCAAGCAGTGAGCCCGACACGGGCCTCAATCCCAGGACCCTGGGATCATGACCTGAGCCAAAGACAGACGCTTAATGATTAAGCCACCCAGGCCCCCCTCAACATGTACTCTTAAATGATACTAAGGAAAATGGATACCTTTACGAAGAAAAAGGATAAAGTTGGATCCTTAGTTCACACCATACACCAAAGAAAACTTCAAATGGATTAAAGGTCGCAATGTGAGGGGGGAGAAAGAATCCGTATTAAGTACTTGAAGAAAACATGGAGAATACGCCTTTCAAATCAGAGTGGATAAAGCCTTTGTAATAGAAATCCAAAATATAAAACCTACATATAAAATATTTGTAAGTTTTAGTAGATAATTAAAATAACTTTACAACAAAAATTTTAATAAAAATTTTTAAGAAGGGAAAGTATTTCCAACTGATGTCATAGACAAAAAGTCTCTTTTATAAAGAACAATCAGAAAACAAGGGGAAAAGACAAAGAACACAAAAAGAAAAAATGAAAAGGAAATGAACACAGAGTTCACATAGACAATGACCCTACATGAAACAGACAACCTCAGTCATAAGAGAAACAAATTAAAATAATGAGAGTTTTGGTGCCAGAAAGGGCAGAGGAGTATGTATTTGATTGGCACTCTTGCAAAATAAGTTATAAACACTGAACAACATATAAAAAGTGACGATTTGAAGGCATTAGAATGCAAACAGAGCAGGCAGAAGCCGAAGGAAGTTCAACCTTGAAAGAAGGGACGTTCACTTGTTAAGATTTACAATTAAAGGATTTTGCCCTGAGAGCACTTACCTGTCTGTAAGGTAGGAAGTAGATGGAACTCACCAAGTAAGCCAAAGTTTTCTATATTGAGGTGTCAAAGCATGGCGTCAGTATTTGCAAAGCAGTGGAAAATCTGCATGTGTGTTGGAGGGGGTGATATCTGCATAGCAGGGATACGTGTTTTATTTTCTTATTTTAGCTGTTTTCTTTTTTATTTTTTTTTTTAAAGATTTTATTTATTTATTTGGGAGAGAGAGAGAGAGACAGAGCACAAGCCAGGTGGAAGTGTAGAGGGGAATTGGGAGAGGGAGATGCAGACTCCCTGCTGAGGAGCAGGGGGCCCAATATGACGCTCAATCCCAGGACCCCTGAGATCATGACCTGAGCCCAAGGCAAACACTTAACTGACTGAGCCATCCAGGTACTCTTAGCTTTCTACTGACATTTACTGCTTTTGTAAAAACAAAAAAACAAAACAAAACCAAAAAAAAATTTTTTAAAGACCCAAATTTAAGATTCAGCTTTACCAACAATGGGGTGAACCTGAAAATACTTTATTTTTTTAATTCTCATTTTTCTCAGCTGAAAGCAATACTCATGAATCTAACTACATATTACTCTTGTGAAGTTTATTTGATAAAATATATTTAAAGGATAAAGAAGGTGTGGTCCATATATACAGTGGAATATTACTCAGCCATCAGAAAGGATAAATACCCAACTTTTATATCAACATGGATGGGACTGGATGAGATTATGCTAAGTGAAATCAGTCAAGCAGAGAAAGTCAATTATCATATGGTTTCACTTATCTGTGGAACATAAGGAATAGCATGGAGGACATTAGGAGAAGGAAGGGGAAAAAAGAAGTGGGGGGAATCGGAAGGGGAGATGAACCATGAGAGACTATGGACCTGAGAAACAAACTGAGGGTTTTAGAGGGGAGGGTTGTGGGGGGGGTGGGTTACCCTGGTGATGGGTATTAAGGAGGGCACGTACTGCATGGAGCACTGGGTGTTATACTCAAACAAAGAATCATGGAACACTCACTACATCAAAAACTAATGATGTACTGTATGGTGACTAACATAACATAATAAAATAAAATTAAATTAAAAAAATAATAAACCTCTTAGCAAAGTGCCTGCCATTGGTGCTAAATACTACTAGTAATCATCATCCTCATTCACATCATCATTTTCATTGCCCTGTTACCTTTGTTACTGAGCAAATGAGTGAATCAATCAATAAACAAGATCCACATAATCACAAGAGGAATTGGCCCAGCCTTCAGTTCTCCCCTGCAGGGTATCCCTGCTCAGTCCTGGGAATAGCTGCTGAGGATGTTCAGGCTGGGCTGGCTATGGTAGGATGACAAGGGACAGTGACGGAAGACAGGCTGCTGAACAGTGAGAGCATAGTCACTTCCATAATCCCCTGCCTTTGCTCCTCTGGCCACAGCAAGACAGCCCACATCAGGGAGGCAAAGTTGTTAAGAAAACTGTGAAAACGAAAATCAAATATTTGTCAAAAGCAGAGGTTTAAAAGGTGTCCTACATGACAAAGAGTGACATGAGCAAATGGAAATGTAGCCATTGCTTATTAAAGTAATCTTATAAACTGTCTTGTTTCCTCACAAAATGATTCAGTTGAATAAATGGGAATGTGCTTAGTTTCTTGGATACACTGAAATAATAATCCATCTGCCCTGAGTTTCAATGAGAGACTAATGAGAGTGAGAGAGTAAGAAGGCATATATTTTAATGGCAGGTAGTAGAAGAGATCCCTTTTACAACTCTAATCTCAAGAGACCATTCCCCCTCATTTATGACATATACTAGGGTATCTATTATTGGTAATAAAATTAATATATATATATATATGAATATATATAATAGTTGTGTTTGTAGTTGTGGCAGCCTCATCATTCATGGCAGAAGTAGTTGTAATGACATAAACATGTAGAATAAATTTGAATACCTTCTCCATCTTCTAGTACCCTGGTTCCTCAAGCAACTTCACACTTGCTATTCTTCATACCTCACAGGGAAGAAAACTCACTGACCACACCATTTTCCAAACTCATACAACTGGCCCATAATATGCTGGGCTTAGAACTCAGGTTGGCTGACTCCCAGCTTCCCCACACTTCCCTCTTATATAGCAGGGTTTTCAGATCAATGCTCCTCTGCAAACTTTCTCCAAACATCCACCTATTTGCCTGTACTTCAGTAATAATATGGAAACTTAAAGTATACATGAAACAACTTAGAAACATCTGTCTCCTGAACTTCAGCTTCATATGCAACTTCCCAATGGCTATATTCACTTGGATGTTCTAAATGCATATCAAAATCAGTTTGTCCTAAAATCTTACCATCTCCTTCCCCCTAAAGCTGCTTCTCTGCCACTGTTTCCTACGTTAATCAACCACCTCATCATTTGATTCTTCCTGTTACTCAGATCTAGTAAGCTTGGGAATCTTCCACACTTCCTCTCCAGGCCTTAAACTACTCCTGCAGTATCTAGTCCATCGGTCAGCCGCATCACAATGGCTTCCTGTTCAAGTTTTTTCTTCTCATCCTCATGGCCATTTATCTCAGGCCACCTTTCTCTCACCCCTCCAGCCCTCAGCATTGAACCCTTCAAGTCTTTTCTCCACTGCTCTTCAGCAATTCTCTGCTCTGTGTGTCAGTTTTTTTTTTTTTTTTTAAATTTTTTTTTTAAGATTTTATTTATTTATTTGAGAGAGAGAGAATGAGAGACAGAGAGCATGAGAGGGGAGGGTCAGAGGGAGAAGCAGGCTCCCTGCCGAGGAGGGAGCCCGATACAGGACCCGATCCAGGGACTCCAGGATCATGACCTGAGCCGAAGGCAGTCGCCCAACCAACTGAGCCACCCAGGCGCCCCTGTGTGTCAGTTTTGAACCATCGGAAGCACTGACACAGATGATTATTTCCTCCGTCTTGAAACCTTTTCTTTCTTCTCTTGGCTTTTAGGTCACCAGTCTTCATTTCCCTCCTACATTGCTGAGCAGACGGTCTCTGTTTTCCTTTTGCTGGTCCTTTTGCTTCTCCCAGATGTCTACTGATAGTCATTCCCTGGCGGACATCTCTTTCAGTCATATTAAATATTTAAATATTAAGTATATTTACATGCTGATAACACCCACATTTATATCTCCAGCCTGGACCCATCACCTGAACTCCATAATCATATATTTATATGCTCTTATATCATCTTTCTTAGATGTTTAATAAGCATCTTAAATTTAACATGTTCAAAGTCAAACTCCTGATTTCTCCTTCCTCACACAATTGCTCTTTTCACAGTCAATGGAAAATGGAGCCATCTAGTTGTTCTGACTCTCCTCTATCCAGATGTCATTTTTAACTATTCCCCATACAGGTTACGCATACTTGTGCCTTAAAGCCTGTGCACTTGCTCTTCCTTCTACCTGGATCAATGTTCCCCTAGACCTCACATCACTCTCTTGCTTTCCTTAGTTCTCTGCTCAAACCTTCTCTTATGGACAAAGCTTTTTCTGACCATCTTATAGAAAATTATAATACTCACCACCATTCCCTATTCGCTACTTAATATTGTTTCCATATAGTACTTACAACCATCTGAAAGTCTTTCCTTGTTATTGATTCATTTTCTGTCTTCTTATACTAGACTTTGGGCCCTATTAAAGTGGGGAACCTTGTCTATTTTGACAGCTACTTTATCAAGATTCCTAAAGCAAGATCTAACACATAGTAGGCACTAAGTATTTATTGAATGGATGGATGGCTAAATATCCCATATTTTCTATAGCACAGTAATTTACCCATCTGCCAGGAAACTTATGCTATGTTATTGGTTATTTTTTTTTCTCTCACCAAATTGCAATCTTCTCAAGATCCATGTCTTAATCATGTCCATATCCCCGCGCCTAGAAAATACTTGGTATATATTAAGTGCTATATGTTCGTTTGTTTATTTGAAGAAAAGAATGTAGAAGAGACATTATTAGCATATGGTCTGGTCAGTATAGAGTAACAGATTTATCATTTCCTTTTACTTGGAAAATACCACATACTCCCTTTTTTTTGTAGCCTAAGATGATTTTAATTTTTAAATAATCAATTTAAAAAAATCTATCTTCTCCAAGAGTCAGAAGTTTAGGAGGTTATGAATGCATATGCTGTCCAGCTCTAATGCCCAGGACTGACTACCATAAGCCTTAGGCAGGGATAGGAACTATACAGAATTCTAAGTATATTGCCCTCCCATCTTTCTGCACAGAGTAATGTAAGCACATTCAGAACTCACAAAATATTAATGACAAAATGGATCCTTGAATCCAATCTTCTATATTTATGGAGAGGTAAAACTGATGCCACAGTTGTTCTCTACTTCCCACAGAACAAGTTAATGGCACGGTCAGAATTTGAAACTAATTGTCTTGAATCACAGTATAGGTTTATTTTACCTAACACTTCAGTGCCTCATCACTCTTCCTCCATATCTGATACCTAATAAATGCCTGTAGTCTTTCTCCTCATTGATATAACCCTATACTTAATATAATTAGAGTGATAAAAAAAAATATCCCCAACCCATCAAGGACTTAAAAAGTTGGAGTGGGAGGGTGCTCGTTAGCAGCTCAACCTACTAACTAGGAAATTAACACTGTCAGCATCAAATCATATAAATATAGCCAAAACCTTGCAGTTAATTGACTTCCAAGGCTTTAGTACTTACATTTGCCCTTGACCACAGTGTGAAAGGTAAGGGCAGCTTTGTGTTGAGCTTGTTACCATCTCCACCCAAAATGCAAGACCTGTGGCTGGACAGACCAGTAGATCTTTTTTTTTTTTTTTTAAGACCAGTAGATATCTTTAGATTTAGACCAATGAATTATTAGAATATTCCAGTTAGACCATCCATCCTAAAAGGAGACTATTCCCTAAGTTTCTGTGGCAACAAGTCCTTGAACTTTTTTTTCTCTGAGTTATTCTTCTCATTTTCTTTTCATCATCTTACATGGTAGAAAACTTAAGGTCCCATTCTTAGCCTTCCTCTCACCTTCCATACTTTGCTTATATAAATGATCTAATTTATTTGTACAATTTGAAATATCTTCTACCTGCTGGTGACTCCAAAAATCTATGACTTTAGATCACCTTCCTGAATGCTTACCATAATACTTCATTTCCCACTGAATATATCCACACATGAAGTCTTTCAGGCACTTCAAGTTCAACATCTAAAGCTATGATCTTTATTTTCCCCTCATACCTTGCTTCTTTTTCAGGATCCCTATCTTATTAAAAAGCACTATCACTCACCCAATGAGGAACCCAGAAACATGGCAGTCAATATGGATGTTTCACTCTCGCTTATGCTGACCCCACCTTCACATTTAGTTATCAAATCCTGTGACTTCTATTTCAAATCCTACTAGCTCTCTAGTTTATGGCAGGAGCTTACACAGTGATGTTCTTTCCTCAAGGCTTGTGCTCTCTTATTCATTGTATCCAGACTGATAATTCTAAATTTTTCTCTTAGCATAGTATCTTTCTGTTCAATAACCTTCTATGGATCCCTGCTATTCTCACAGTAAAGGTCAAACTTACAGGAATGATTTGGTATCTATTGGCATATTTCCTCTCCACTAAAAAATCCTAACTAATCCCTCATTGCCTAGATAACTTTTATCCACTTTTCTTTTCTCAGGTTAGTGATCACTCTATGCTGTGAAGTGCTCCCTCTGTGCTCCTTAACACCTTCAATTTCCTCCATCAGATCTGTAGTATTATAAGGTCTTCTGATTTGGTCTCTCTTCCTACATTGTAAATGCCATGAAGGGGTGACTACATGTGTATACATCCCGTATTCCCAGTACCTAGACCAGTTTTCCAGAGTCTAAGTAAGTAATAAAATTGTTGGAGTTAGGGAAGGGAGGAGAGAGCTAATAATGAAATTTATGCAGGAAGACCAAATAATGAACATTCTGCCTTAAAAAAAGCTATTTCTAAAGCCCCTTTAATGACAAGTATCAACTTCTCTCAGAGTCCACCTGTACTAAGTTGGAATAACCTTTTTGCTTTCCATTTTACACCAAAGGAAAAGGCACTGATCCTCTTCAGCAAGCCCTGTCTTTATTGCTAGGTTAACATGGACTGCAGAAAGAGACAGAATCAAGAATCAGCACAAATGATGTGTACCCAACAGGAAACCCCTGGTACATCTTGACCCAAAAGCAATTTAGAAGTGTTGTGGCTAAGGAGTACTCAGGATCAAGGCTGCCTCATGGGTCCCAAGGCTTAAAGAATTGAAGACAAGACAAATACACAGACACGCAGTGTGGCTGAAGTCAATGGCCATTACAACCTGAGGACAGAAATAATGGCCCTCTGGGGCTAGAGGATAGTTAGCACAAAACTCGACCAGAACAGCCCTGGAAGTCTGTTGGAGGCAACTGCTACCTGAGAGCTTCCAATACTTTGAGAAAGATTGGCTCATCCACTTTCTGCTCTCTATTAAGAAGGTCTTATGAACCACTGCCATCCTATGTAAGTACCTGTGCTGCACAGATGGGAAAACTCATAAGGAACACATCTGGACTGCTCAATCCTAGAAGGCATCTTAATGTTTATAATGTTCTCCAATGGTGGACAAGACTTTCCACAATATAGGCCCTGATGTTAGTTATGCCTAAAAAGGAGAACACAGCTGGAACTTTTTTTAGAAGAACTCAGAAAAAAATGATAGTTCTCTAAAAATAATAATAGAAAAAAAGGAATAAAAAGAATACAGTATTACTGGAATGTTTACTACATGCCTGACTATGCTAAGTACTTTCATGCATTCCCCCATTTAATTTGTGCTATAACTTTATTAAAATCTGCATTTAAAAGATGAGAAAATTGGGGCCCAGAGAATATAAGTAACTCGCTCAAGGCACAAAACTTGTAAATAACAGAACTGGGCTTTGAAGCTAGTTTCTCTAATATGGGGCTCAAATGCTCTCACTTCTCCCCAACCTTGCCTTCTTCTTCATTTAGGGTTCTATGTAAAGGTCATTCCTGCTGTAAACCCTCTCTATTCATTAAACAATCAGTTCTTAGGGTTACCAGAAAGTAAAGTATTGCATTTACAACTGCTCAGAAGTTGCCTGGACACCCCAGAGGTTTTGCTAGAAACTCCAGCATCACATCTCAAAGTACCACAATTGCTGTTACCTGTGTGTGATGTATGAAATATGCAGCCCACAAAGTCAGAAGTGATTGATGGGAGGAAAGAAAATAGCCCTGAATGGCTACCACATGTTTCTGGAAGTCTTAGAAGAAATGCAAACTTCAGAAAGAGGGTTTTGTTTTTGTTTTTTTGTTGTTTGTTTTGTTCTTTTGATGAGTGTGTTTGTCAACAATGGTCCAAAATGAGCTGATAGAAGTGGCAGTGCAAAACAGAGCTCTGGCTGCCTACCCACCAGACAAGCAGGCCTAGGTTTTGCCATTTCCCTTCCTGTGATGGCAAAAACAAGTCTGTGAGCAGGGGAGTTGCTATATTTAGAATGGCAATGCACAAGGAACTCAGGCTCCTGAGTCCATGGCGGGGGATGAATGGAGAGTAGTAATAATAAGTCATGTGAAATCACAATTGTTTATCAGCAGTCAGGACTGCTCAGCCCCCATATTGACACACTAATCATCTTGGGCCAAGGCATAAGTAACTCAGCAGCCCTTAAGGACCAACTTGGGCTAGAAGGCAGCCCAAAGGTGCAGCTTCTTCAGAGCCAAATACTATAGTTTGATTTTTTATTTTAAATCACAGTTACAGGAATGTGAAATAAGAACTGATCAGATCAAAAAACAGATTATCTTGTCCAAGAAGAAGAAAGAAACTGAGGTCAAAAGGAGTATGGGACTCAGGCAAGGTCACTCAGGAAGTATCCTAAGGCTCCACCATGATCTTACAGTCTCATCTCTCACCACTGTCCTAACTCACTAAATTCCAACTTAATTTCCCTGATGCAACACTTCTCAACCTTTTCCACAGCACAGAGAATATTTGTAAGACACACTGGGGGAAATATGCAAGGCTTCTTATATGCAGAGGATGAAGGCTAGGGTCCCAGTGCACCTGTCCCCTGCTCCCCCCAGCTGTCAGGGGATCTAACCAGAACTTTCTGCTCTAATGCACATGCCTGGACTGCTCTTCACCTAGTTAGACTATACTTACCCTTCAGTTACCAGCTCAGGAACCCTTTCATCCCACAAATCATCTCTGAACCACTGTACCCCTAGGACCCTTTGACATATGTTTCTAGAGAACTGAATAATGTCCTCATAGAGTGCTGGTCAGTTTGTAAATAGATATGCATTTGTATGATTAAATTTGATCAATATATATCTTCTACTGGCTAGAGGTCATATCCCAAGACTACTAGATGAATACCTTGACCTGAAAGGCCTCTTTCTAACCATGTTTCTTAAACTTATTTAACCACCATGTCTTTTTCTCCATGTAAATTTCTATTAATATTTGCAGAAGTAGTACTGTCCAGAGCACTTTGGATAAGGCCAGGATGTGGAAAGGGCATGGACCTAGGTGTCAGCAGACCTAGAATTAACTCTGTTAATTACTCCCTGCAGTTCCTCAGGGAAGTCTCAACTCCTTCCTATTCCTCTACGGTCTCACCTGTCAATAGGTTGGCGTCTTCCACCTCTACTACTCTATCATCTCTATGTCATAATTTCCTTTAATGCCCTTTCCTCCAACCTTCTCTCCCAGGCACACAATATCTATATATTTCCTTGTAAATGTGCTGATTGGACCTGCCTGTTCCCAGCATTCCCAAGATTCCTCTCCCTTGTCCTTTTTACTTGGATATTCTGATTTCTCCTACAGTTACTCCTTTAAACTCATTCATTTTTAACTTAAGTGGCAGCTAGTAGCTGGGTGAGTTACTCTGCATGGGAAGCATTATTTCAGTAAGTGCTCTTGTCGTCTTAATTCAAATTGGCATAGTTCAAGCACCACAAGCAGGGTCAATAGAGAAAATATTTTGGGCCAAGGAAGACCTTTCAGTGATTCAAGTGGTATATCAGGCAGACCTCTATCTGTACATACAGTTGATGCTGAGAACAGGCACTACAGTAAGTGAATTAATAAAATCCACTTGATATATATCTCTGAGAGTCTTCACAGTCAAAATCAAACTCTGCTGTTTCCCCAAGGGTAAGGAGGCACCCATAAGGCAAGCCAGCTGAGTCAAGACGAAGATGGATTGGGCTGGTATGGGTCTGGCATAGACTGCAAGGGCACTACAGAGGGAAAAATAGATGCCAACCCAGTTCAGAACACACAGCGGGAACATCAGGAATACTGTGGCAAAGAGGAGAGGAGGGATCCAAGCCAGATGCCTCACAGCTGGAAGTGAAAGCTCTGTTCATTGCTCAAATACCATAAAGCAAATGCCACACAGAAGTGGAAATTCACCAGTCCCCAGATGGTAAGAAGTGTCCTTGCACCACCACTGAGCTTGTATTGAGTAGTCTTAAATGAAAGCTCTTTTGGGGTTCGATGAACTGGAAAGCAGCCTCCTCAAACATCTGATCTGAAGCAAGGCTTTATAGGGCCCAAAGAACCCCTTGCCCCATAGTATTAAGGCTCTAGACCCACCTACACGAACTTCCTATGGGCCCTATCCCTCATGAGTACTTCTTCAGATTCCAGAACAGAATTGAATCCAAGATTCACTCTCAATGACTCACCCTCTATAGCATGGGTTGGCAAACCTTTTCTCTACAAGGCCAGAGAATAAATATGTCAAGCTATGCAGGCCCTACTTTCTGTGTTGCAACTACTCAACTCTGCCATTATGGCATAAAAGCAGCCATAGGCAATATGTAAATGAATGAGAATGGTTGTGTTCCAATAAAACTTTATTTACAAAAGCAGGCAGTGAACCAGATTTGACCCATGGGCTGCAGTTTACTAACTCCTGCTGTATAGAAATACCAAGAAAGTGTTCTCTACAGTCTCACCCATCAACAGGTTGGCCTCTCCTACCTCTACTACCCCATCATCTCTATGTCCGAATACCTTCAATGCCCTTTCCTCCAGGCTTTCTCTTCTGCTCTTCTCATTTGCTCAAACCTGATACTCTAGTGGGAAAGATATCTGAAAGCCCCCAACTCATGGAACTGGATTGCCTCCCCTATGCCCATGAATCCTTCATTCCCCAGGGTCACACCTAACCACTTCCTCCCAGTATAACTTCACGGCACCCAAATCCTTGGGCTTTAGTCATTTAGTATTCTAATTTGAGGATGTAAAATAGTAGGCATAGTGGCAGGGGGGTGAAAGCACTACAGACTAACCAGATTATTGATGGTTTGAATAGTTCTGCAATGATTACTACTGAGGAGATTGGACACAATAGTCTTACTCCTTTGTTTTATGTCCTATTATACTAGGGGTTAATGATAAAAGACAAGATGATTGCCACCAAGGGAATTACTGGCAGTCTTTATTTATTAAAAATTTAAACAAAAAACAAAACAAAAAACAGAGGGAGATGCAATGTCTTGGACCAGAAGTCAGAAGGTCAGAGGCCCAGACATGGGTGTGACTAATTGTCTGAGGTCTTTACATTAGTAATTAAATCCCTCAGAACAGTTTTCCTCATGATTAGACTGGAACAACACTCTATCTGATTCACCTTGTCAGCTCCCTGAATAAAACCTTCTAAAGACTCCTAAGCTTTAGACAAAATCAAAACTCACTGTTCAGCTCTCTGGCCTCAACTCTTACTACTTTTTCCCTTTATATTCTATTCTGCAGCCATGGGTGTAAGACATGTCTCCTCTACTCACAGACCTTCACATAGCTTTTCCCTCTATGCCCTACTCATCAACTATGCCTTCTCATTTCTTCTTAATCTTATTTATCCTTCTAGTATCTACTTAGACATCTGTCTTCTGTAACACCTTTGTGACACTCCAAGACCGAGCTAGGTGTTCCTTTTTCATAATCCCTTGTAAGTCTACCATTATTCTCATCATACATTACTATGCTTACTTATCCACCCTGCTAGATAATGACTTATTTGAGCACTAGTCCTTTTTTCTTAGTCATCACTATGTCACCAAAGTCAAGTACTCTTCCTGACATATGACAAGAGCTCAATTTGCTGAACTAATAAGATAGTATACTTTAGAAGTGCCTTGAAGAAATATAGAATCATCTTTTCTCAGGAAGTAAAATGCGAAAAAATTTCATCAAAATCTTGCTTTGAAATAAATGATAAAAATAGTTCATCCTCCACCCCAAAAGTTAAATCTATCCCCCAAACCCCTGTCCAAACAACATCTTGAAACTAGAACTTTGCCTCAAAATAATCCAGTTGGGTGGGGACAAATGAATTGAGATAATTGAAACAAGATTGGCTGTGAGTTAGTAACTGTTGAAGCTGGGTGATGGACACGTGCAAGTCTAGTATAATACAGGATATGCTTCTGTATATGCTTGAAATTTTCCATAATAGAAAGTTTTACGAAAATGGTCTAACAGGAAAGGCAAAGGAAAAATTTACAATGGTTTTATCCTTCCCAACATTCCATTTAAAACAGCATTCCATAAAGAGAATTACTTTGGATTGTAAAAGATATTGATTCAAATGTAGAATCAATTTAAAACTTACAACTCAGAACTACAATTTAAAATTACATGTCATGCCTTGCCTCACTGATTGTAATTCCTGAGATTGTGTTATTCATCATTAATCATAATTACACAAACTAGGAAAAGAAAAAATCTATTGCAATTCTGGTAATTTTCATGAAAAAGTATAAAACACATCACTCTTTCAAAAATAAAAACAACTACTGCCTACAAAAAAAGAAAAAAAATAAACTCTGCAGGGAGTAAAATGAGAAAAGGGGCTAACAGAACACTCACTGGCCCGTGAATTTGAAATGTCTTTTCCATGATCGGTGGTCTGTTAAGCATTACAAAAAATCATAAGAAGCTTTGTATAAAAAGGAATCTCAGTATGTCATCAAAATGGCATTGATCATTTGCTATTGTTTACAACCTGACGCTTCCTAGAGAGCTCTCCATGCTGGTTCACAGATGAGCTACACTATTAATCACCCAGTGCTACCTAACAGGGCATTCAGGCAGATGGTTTATTCACCAACAAAGCAAGCACCAACTAGAAAACCAAGGAGTTTTGTTTTCCTTAATTCCTCCTCTTAGTTTTTGTTTGTTTTTTGTTTGGGCTTTTTGTTGTTGTTAACTCATTAAGTTTAGAAATGTCATTGAGGAGTCAGCTTTCAATTATGCTAGCATATGAAAGAAGCACTCACCTCTCCATTTTGTCTCTACTCCAAGATCATAACAATTATCCCCATTACTCTCTCTATATATGGAGTACACACACACACACACACCCACACACACCCACACACACCCACCCTAAGGAAATTCCCTTCAGCCATTTCTCACTTGGTCTATACATCACTCAACATCCTGGTCATGAAAGTTAGTCAGAGAAGAATAACTAGCTTATTAAGAGGACTTTGGATCTTGTCATTTGAAGAACATTTCAAAAGCTAAAGCTACATCCTAGAGAACAGATGACTCAAAGCAAGTAAACTTTTTACCCTGTTTATGCAGTATCCAGTCCCCTTCAATTGGAAATAATGCTCTAATTCTCCTTTGGAAAACTACCCTTCCCTCACTGTCAGTCTGGGTAGTTTACGGGGGGACTGACTCTTCATTAGCTCTGGGAATGGAGCAGACACATGACCTGACCAATCAGGGTACTGAACCCCCTTGTTTCATTGATTGGTTTAGGAATGGATCCACACATAGTCAATTCAACAATTTTGGGGGCTCTCCTGGATCTTTTGGGAAAGACATGCAAAGAAATCTTGTTTGGCTGTGAAGCCAATACAGATGAAAGACAAGCAGAGAGAAGGACAGAGATGGATTACCAATAATAGAACCCTGAGTCCACTTGTACCTAAAGCTATTCACTGAGGGATTTTCATGTACATAGGCCAATACATCTCCAATTTTGTAGGCCAATTTGAGTTGGGATTCAGTCATTTTCAAATAGAGAGTCCTGACTAACTTTGTGAACATAAGAAGTGCTGTTATAGGCATGAAGTATTAGCATAACTTAATGGAGTTCATTCACTGAGAAAATATTTATCTCATGCCCATGCTATGCCATGGTCTTAAGGATTTCTGAAAAACTCCGGCTGTGACAAATGACTAATTCATAAGTTGACCCTGACCTACATAATAAAGGAACATTTTATTTAGCCCAACACTTGAAAGGATATTCTTTAAGGGGATAGGATTAAGGCAAAGATAATCTCTTCTACTCATATAAATATTTACTGTCATCCATTTCTTATTTTTTCCAGTAAGGTGATGCTGTAAAAAGTTTATCTCCACATGATGGTTTAAAAAATAGTGGCTTAGAAAAGGGGAAAAGGACTTGCCCAAGAAACTCAAGAGTATAGGAAAGAAAAAAGAGACAAAAGAGTAGAAGGACAGGCACAGAAAACCGACTGATCAGATTTTAAATCCTAGCTTTGCCACTTTTTATCTGTGCATTCTTGAATAATTTACTTAACCCCTTTAATTTCAGGTTGTTCAGTTGTAAATTATCAACAATTGTCACAACTCAGAGCATTGTGAGGATTAAGTGAGATATCATATGTAAAGAATTTAGCATGTTTTCTGGCACAGATTATTACTGATGTCATCACCAATAAATTGGGTGTGAACCTAAGTATGTCTGTGCCCTCCAAAACAAGGCTAGATAGACTTGATATGATTGTTTTTCTCATTATGTTCTACATTAAATTGTGTTTCTTCTATCTGAGGTATTTAAAAAAGATCTGCCTACTCACTGTCTTCTGTAGTTTAGCTTGGCAGTTACAGGGGCTTTAGCCAATAACTTTTGTAATCCCAAAAAATTCTCACAATGAATCATGGAACACTACATCAAAAACTAATGATGTAATGTATGGTGGTTAACATAACATTATTAAAAAAAAGAAAAAAAATTCTTGTCAAATATGAGTGAATGTCAATGCCCTAATAGAAGAGAGAAAATCATCCATGTGATGTTTACTTTTCTGTGTTTACATAGCTGGATCATGCGGTACTCATTTGGCTAAACATTATTTCTGTGTGTGTTTTCATGAGGGTGTTTCTGGAAAAAAAGCATTTGGATCAGTGGGCTTGGTAAAACTGTTTGCCCTCTTCAATATGGGTGGTCATCATTAAATCTTTGAAGGGCCAGAATAGAACAAAAAGGCAGAGAAAAGAAGAATTTTGCTCTTTCTGCCTGATTGAGCTGACACACCGATCTTCTACCCTCCACAGTCCTGGTAATTCTTAGGCCTTCAGACCCATATTGGAAACTGTATCATTGTCTCCTCTGGTTCTCAGGCCTTCAGGCTTGGACTGAATTATACCACCAGACTTCCTGGGTCTCCAGTTTGGAGATAGCAGATCACGGGACTTCTCAGCATTCATAATTTTGTGATCCAATCTATCTATGGGGGTGAGGGGACACTGTAACAAATACCCAACAATGTGGAAGTGGCTTTGGAACTTGGTAATAGAGACTGGGCAAATTTTGAGGTACATGCTTAAAAAAAGCCTAAACTTCCAGGAACAAACCTTTAAAAATGACTGGTGATAACTCAAAGAAAACAGGAAAGCTGCAGAGAAAGCCTCAATATTCTTTTTTTTTTAAAGATTTTATTTATTTATTTGAGAGAGAGAGAATGAGAGACAGAGAGCACGAGAGGGAAGAGGGCAGAGGGGGAAGCAGACCCCCAGCTGAGCAGGAAGCCCGATGTGGGACTCGATCCCGGGACTCCAGGATCATGACTTGAGCCGAAGGCAGTTGCTTAACCAACTGAGCCACCCAGGCACCCGAAAGCCTCAATATTCTTAGAGAACACCTAAGTAATCTTGAAAAGAATGTTGGTAGAAATATGGACAGTAAAGTCCATTCTGAGGAGTTCTCAGAGCGCAATGAGGAAATGAACAAGTTGTTGGAAACAGGAGGAAAGGTGATCCTTGTGATAAAGTGGCAAAGGACTTGGCTGAACTGTTTGTGTTCCAATATTTTGTGGAAGGTAGAATTTCCAAGTGATGAAATTGGCTATTTAGCTAAGGAAATTTCTAAGCAAGGTGTTGAAGGTGCAACTTGGCTCCTCCTGACTGCTTATAGCAAAAAGAGAAAAATAGCTTAAAAATGAAATTGTTAATCAAAAAGGAAGTAGTTCTTAAAGATTTGAAAAATTCTCAGTCTATCTATATTGGAAAATGGCCCAGGAACTATTTGATAAGGAGATAAGTATGTGTTAGCCATCGCAACAGGAGATGCTATTCTTCAAGACTGCTTCTCCCTCTCCCTCTGCCTGCTGCTCCCCCTGCTTGTGCTCTGTTAATTAATAAAAATCTTAAAAAAAAAAATAAAGCCTATACTAAAACAAGTTAAGACTTTTGGGGCTACTGGGATGCAATAAATATTTTTTTTCATTAAAAAATGACATGAATTTTGAGGGGCAGGGGCAGAACGCTATAGACTGAATTTTTGTGTTCCCCAAAATTTGTATGTTGAAACCTATTTCCAAAAATGATGGTATTTGAAGGTGGGGTCTTGGGAAGGTTATTAGGTCATAAGTGTGGGGGCCCTCATGAATAGGATCAGGGCCCTTATAAAAGAGACTCTGCAGAGCTCCTTTGCCATTCTGCCATGTGAGGACAGAGCAAAAAGACAGTCACCTGTGAACAATGAAACAGACTCTTACCAGACACTGACTGTGCTAGTGCCTTGATCTTGGACTCCCCAGACTCCAGAACCATAAGAAACACATGTTTGTTGTTTAAGCCACCCAATCTATGATATTTTGCTTTTTTTTTTTTTTTTAAGATTTTATTTATTTATTTGACAGAGAGAGAGACACTGAGAGAGGGAACACAAGCAGGGGGAGTGGGAGAGAGAGAAGCAGGCTTCCCGCCAAGCATGGAGCCCGATGTGGGGCTCAATCCCAGGACTCTGGGATCATGACCTGAGCCAAAGGCAGGGGCTTAACAACTGAGCCACCCAGGCGCCCCTATGATATTTTGCTTTAGCAGCCCGAATAGACTAAGCCTATCCACATGGAAATATTTTTGTGGTGCCAACAGGTGCTAAAGAGATATTTCTGTGGAGTATTTATCCTAGGGCCTCTCAAACCAACAGAATAGGTGGTCATTACTCTGGTCGCATTTGTGGGTACATGAGAATCAATCTATATAATAGACCAATTGATCACGTCTATCAGGAAAGTGGACTTGCACAGGAAAATGACTCACCAAACAACTCTGGGAGTACTTAACCAAAGATACCACACATCAAAAACTAATGATGTATTGTATGGTGACTAACATAACATAATAAAAGATAATAATAAAAAAAAGAACAAGGATACCACAATAAATCTCAGATTTATGAGCATCACCAAAAAATGTGTAGGATTATGGGTGTGGGGTTTCTTTTGGGGATAATAAAGGTGTTCTAAAATTGATAGTGGCAATGACTGCACATACCTGTGAATTTTATACTTTAAATGGGTAAATTGTATGATATATGAATTATTTCTCAATAAAGCTGTTAAAAAGAAAAATAATTAGAGTGGCCAGGATTGGTTCTCTTGGCCCACATCTACACAAGTACTGTAGGACAGGGCAGGAAAACAATGAGACACCACACCAATTTATGTCTGAATTAATTACAAACTATAAGCCAAGTAGTTTGATAAGCATTTTATGTTTTTAATTTAATTATCACAAGCTAATAGGCATTATTATTGTTATTCCCATTTGTCAGAAAAAGAGTTCACAGTGGTTAAGTAGTTTCTCCACTATTTGTCCACCAGCTTGTAACTGGTTACAGTTAGTTAACAACATAGTCCTCAAATCTATGATTAGTCTGTCTGTGAAATCATAGAAAACTATATATAGTGATCTCTTCCCCCAGTTCTTGACTTCCCCCAGCTCCTAAACCCTTTGGAATTTCTTCAGTGATGGAATCATCTTTTGTTCTACTGAGGTGACCCTTGGTGGGCTCCTGGATAGCTGCTGGATAGAGGCTGGTCATCAGAAAAACCAAGCCATGATGAGAAGCTGGAATTTTCAGCCCCACCCCCATCATCCAGAGAGGGAAGAGGGGATGGAAATTGAGTTAATAATTGATCATACCTATGTGAGGAATCTTCCATAAAAATCCCAATAGCATAGCATTCAGAGAGTTTCTAGGTGGATGAACATATCCACATATCCAAGGGGACAGAAACTCTTGCACTGGGGGTCCTTCCAAACTTTACTGTATCTTTTCATCTGACTGTTCATCTGTGTCAATTATCATATGCTTTTATAATGAACTGATAAATGTGAATGCTTCCTTGAGTTCTTTGAGCTGTCCTAGCAAATAAATCCAAGGGGGCAGTGTCATAGAACCTCTGATCTGTAGCCAACTTGGGTAACTTGGGACCCAAAGTGGGTGACAGGATCATGGGACCAAGTCCTTGACCTATGGGGGTCTGTGCTAACTCCAGTTATTAGAATTCAACTGAATTGTAGGATATCCAGTTGGTGTCACAGAGAATTGCTTGGTATGAGAATAAAACAAAACAAAACAAAAACCACCCATCCAGTGTCAGAGATGTGAGTGTGTAAAAATAAAGGAGAAACACAGGAAGAAGAGTGAATTTTTTGACTCAACCTCAAACCCCTATTCTTTACCACCAATTAGATACCATTCCCCCACACTGCACCCACACTGTTGTCAGCTTCTTACGATTGAATAAAACTATTTACAATTAGTGTACATCAGGACCCCAGGATGGGCAACAGCTTAGTCTGCTATTGGATTCCACTGTTGAAAAGACCACCACCACAAAAACATACATATACCTGATCTTTTGAGTTAGGAAACAGATTTTAAACACATAAAAAATAAAATTATATTTAATTTAGCTTACTTGGTTTTGATTATCTTAACCATATGAAAATAACTTAAAACTGCCACAATTGTTCTGAATTTAATCAAATTCACTTTATTCAACTAATTCATACATCCAATTTAGCTACTCTGTCATTTTAAGCAAATTCTATCAACTTATTTGGAAATTTATCCAAATCCAATGTTAATGAATTGACTTGTATGTGTATGGACATGTGTTTATAAGGAATGAAAAAATACCCCTCATCTTGAAAATATTAAACGCAAATGAACAACCTAAAATGATTTAGTCCAATGTCTTTTATTTTCAGGTGAGAAAAATTAGGGTCAGTGAGACAAAGACATTCTTGAGCCTACTGCTTAAAAGGACATACCAAAAAGCTCAATTTAGGGCACCTGGGTGGCTCAGTCGATTAAGCATCTGCCTTCGGCTCAGGTCATGATCCCAGAGTCCTGGGATGGAGCTCCGCGTTGTGCTCCCTGCTCAGCGGGGAGCCTGTTTCTCTCTCTGCCTGCTGCTTCCCTGCTTGTGCTCTATCTCTTTCTCTCTGGCAAATAAATGAATAAAATCTTAAAAAAAAAAAAAAAAGCTCAATTTATCTAACTCTAGGAGAATAGCAAGTTTTGGCAATGTTATGTAGAAGCAATTGCTCCTATTTTCTCACTTTTGGTGTTTTTAGTATAAATGTTTGGCGTGTTCTTATTATGTTCCTCAATGTTTTCATCACCAGAGACTTAATATATTCTTTCACCACAGTCTTCATTTCTTATGGGGTGTACAATTTATTTCAAAATACCTGAAAATAGACCAGGGATTTCTACATGCATGTGTGAACTAGCTCTAGTATATAACCTGAGAATAGCTAGTTAACATTTTCAGTACCTTAATTGGGACTACTCCCTCCAGGGCAAGAAGCTCATGCAAGGTTTAGCTACTTTTATCACTTACCAAAATCAAAGGTTTGGTTAATTAGTGTAAGATATTAGAAACACCCTTATATGAAAAGATAGAAGAATCTGGCAAGCCTAGAGTCACCCTTCAGAATGGTGCCTAGGATTGGCATTATAAATACATTAGTTCAGATATTGATTCAAAAGGTTTGTGTCACTTTTAAATAGGAAGGTTAGAGATTCCCATGACTTGGGTAGCCCTATCTCTATATCTTTAGTAAACTTTTCATATGGTCAGGACTTGTCTACTTGCTTATATTTGTGGGAGAAAGCAGTCTGTGAATTGCTTTTCTATAGCATGTAGCTCAGTAGCAATGTTTTGGAGGAAGAAACTTACAAGCTCTTGACTCTAAATCATGGAGGCCACTGATATTAACAAAAAGCACCCAGTAATCATAAATGACCAAATTCGCTCAGGTCAGTTTGCAAGAGCACTCCTTAAAATATTTGGTGTTTGAGCACCATCAAGATATTTGGGGGCTAGATTCAAAATCAGACTATAGAAGAGACTCTAGTCCAATAGTTCCTGAGCCTAGATAGAGGTTTGGAATCACCTAAAGAATTTTAAAAACACAGATGACAATCTTCCTCCAAAACTGCTGAATCAGATCTCCAGATGAGACCTAGATATGTCTATTTCTCAGAGTTCTCTAAGTGGTTCTCAAAAAGCCAGCCAACCTGACATTAATTCATGAACCAACTGGCCTTTGGAAATCACAGAGCAAAATTACCCTTACAGTTTTCCTTTTCCTGTAATTCTATTTGGGGTTTTTTTTTTTTTTTTTTTTTTTTTATGATGCCTGGCTAAAGAAGCCTTTGTAAGATCATTTGAAATATCCATAGTAGAGAAGGCAGGGTAGAGAGACAGGAAAGAGAATTAAATGATGGATCATGGAGAGAAAAAGTGGGTATTCAAGGATGGGGAGATACTATAAGAATTCTAGGGGCACCTGGGTGGTTCAGTGGGTTGAGTGTCTGACTCTTGGTTTTAGCTCTGGTCATGATCTCAGGGTCTTGAGATTGACTTGTGTCAGGCTCCATGCTCAGCAGGAAGTCTGCTTGAGATTTCTCTTTCTCCCTCTGCCTCTCCCCCACTCGCTTGCACTATCACTCTCTAATAAATCTTTAAAAAAAAAAAAGAATTCTAATGAACTATCTCCTTATTAAGGCCCCTAAACAGACAACACTTTTTACTTGAACTCAGAAATCAATCAGAAGCTAACAGCTTACCTTTGCCAACTCTCAGTTAAATCCCTGGCTAGAGTTTGTCTCAAGCAAATGAATTCTAGTTATTCCTCCTAACTCCTGTTGGCAGAACAGAGGACATTTACCATCTGCTCAGCTTTGCATTGGCAATAGGTAAACATTGCTTATTTCCCCAAGGCAATGCGCAGAAAGAGGTAACAAATCACAGTAGAGTTGAGGGTGGGGCTCCAATGCTCTAGCTGTGTGATCCACTGAAAAGGATTTCTGCAGCTGGAGAAAGCTTACTTAACTAACATGGGCAAGAACCTAACTCCTAGGCACCATACTAATGCAATTGAACAACTATGTGAAAATTCAGATATATTTCTTACATATTTTTTTTCATCCTTTACACTTTCTCCAAGCTTTTGCATTTTAAGTTTGAGGTTTACTGAGAGTTTTCCTTTTTGTCAAGCCCTCTGTGATGGTGACTAAGACCTAAGGTTCTCTGCTCTCATGAAGCTTATAGTCCAGCATGGAAAATAATTGATTAGGCAACTGATAGTGTTCTACATATTATGACAGGAATAGCAGGTGCTCTGTGGCCATCTAGGAAGTACTGTTTAGTGGGACCAGGTGGGGGTGCTATATGGGAAGGATTCTCTAGGAAATTGTTTTTAAGACCCAAAGGATGAATGTGACTTATAGAATATAAAATATAAAAATAATATAATATAAATCTATTATATGTAAATATAACATAAATATAATATGAAGTAGTAACATTATTTGAGAAAGCCCATATATACTCACCAATATCAGTATGCATAAAGTATATAGGCAAAGGTGAACAGTGGCAAGAGTTGAAGCTAAAAAAGATACTCAGAGTTTGGATAATAAAGTTCTCTTAGACTATGCTAAAGAGTTGGCGTTTTATGCTGATGACAATAGGAAGACCCTGAAGGATCTTAAATCTGAATATATTAAGATGAAACCCATCATTGGGCCATTTTGCCACAATGTGATAGAGACTGACAACCTGAGGCTGAGCATACAGGGCTGTTTTTGACAGAAAAGACCTCTCCAAAGAAGAGATATTTGAGATAAGACAGCCAACATGAAAATCTGGGTGAAGGACAGAGGAAACAGCAAGGGCAAAGAACCTGAATTAAAAAGCAACCTGGCATGTTAAAGAAAAGAAGGAATATTGGAATAGCATTAATGTAATAAGCAAGGATAAGAATATGAGGTTGGACTGGAGAAGGAGTTTTACACACTTACTTCCTTTAATTGCTGGGAATGCATTCTTGAACATAAGAGAATCTTTTCCCTTCACATATTACTAATACTCTGCCTCCTTTTCAGGCTTTTCCTAACATACCAAATCTTGCCTTATTTCTTTGTTCATCCTGATCCTTTCTGATGTCTTCTGGAAATATGGAAACCAACTTATTCTGGGTTTCCTAGGACTTCCCAATTTTAACACTGAAAGTCCTGTATTCCAGGAACACTCTCAGTTGCAAATAAGCCAGGACAATTGGTCACCCTATTGAGGAAGCCTACTTTGCTCACCCCCAGGACTAGGATATCATAGACACTCAGGACCTACTTCCTATGTAATGTTTTCAAGAGCTGGATTTGGAGAAGCAGTCAGGAGTCACATCATCAGGACATCATGGATCATGGCAAAGAGTTTGGACTTTATTGGAAGAACAGAGGTGTTCAGTCCTAAAGCATCAGCAGTGTTATATTATGTATAATTAATAACATATAATAATAACATATTGTCACGTATCTACTGCTGTGTGACAGTTCCCCCCAAAATTTAGTGTTTATGATAACAAGAATCACCTATTTGCTCTCAGAGTTTTTGTGGGTCAAGAAATCAGGAATTCCTTGGTTAGAAACTATGGCTTGGGTGCCTCATGGGCTACAGTCAAATGTCTGGCAAGGCTGCAGTCACCAGAAGGCTTCACTGGTCTGGAGGATTTGCTTCCAAAGTGGCTTACTCACATGGCTGTCAGATTGGTACTGTTTTGGAAAACCTCAGTTCCTCTCCATGTGAACCTCTCCAAAGGGCTACTTGAACATCCTCACAACATGGTGGCTGGCTTCCTCCAGATCAAGTGATCTGAGTGGTCAAGGTAAAAGTTCTATGTCTTAGGTCACTAGAGTTGGAAATCACACTCTATTGCACCATCTCCATAATATTCTTTTGGTCAAAGCTTTGAGCCAATGTGTGATAGGACGTGCAAAGCCACAAATACCAGGAAGTGATGATTTGGTGAGACCATCTTGGAGGCTGGCTACCAACAATGTCCCTCCAAATTCTGGCTTATTAACTCACTAAAGAATGTTCTTGCTCATAGAGATAAATAGATGAGTCAATATTAGTTTACTACAAGTCCATTTTTACTAATGGAACTACAATTTTAGAAGACACTTGTAAACTATAAGCTATTGATCCTATCTTTACAAGTGCTTGAAGGTATCATGACACTCATGTCATGCTCTCAAATTAATTTTTCCTCCAAGAGTCATCAGACCTCTACTCATGGTATTAGGCAAGTGTATAATGCTAATCCACTTAACTCATTCTACTAATTCTGTCTACCAGATTTTTAGGGGACAGAGCCAAAAAGGAAGAGTCACACTCACTGAGACTTGGGACATTGATGCTGCTTAGCTTAGAATACCTGGTAGTGAACTTGGCATGTGTATCCCTTTACAAAAGACTAATGGAAGGCTTGGAGTCAGAATATGAATTATACCTGTGTCTCTACCTGAAATAACTCAAAGATAAGAGAGACATAACAGCATTGAAAAAGTACAAAGCCCTTGAGGTAAAAGTGTGAAAAAGCAGGAAGACAGGATAGTTACATTGGAGTGAAGCGGGTAATGGAGGAGTTCAGAGAGGTAGTCAGGGGCCAGATCTGCAGGGCCTATACCAGAGGTGAAGATTCTGGATGTATTCTAGTGCAATGGAAGACAGCAGAGAGTTCAAGCATGGGCAAACAGTGTGCTTTTAAAATGATCACTCCGTTCTTGTTCCTCTACAGTAAGCCAGAGAGTTCTCTGTCTGAAATGCTAGGTATTTATATCCCCCCCTCCCCACTTCAACGAGGTCTCAAATATAATCTCATCAAATAGGACCTCCCTAACTACTCTATCTAAAATAAGACCTCTCCAACTACCTCTTTAGTCTCTGCTCCCTTTCGGGGCATTATTTTTTTTAGTAGCACATATTATCTGATGTAACAATGTATTACCATGTGTTTTAAAAATTATTATCTACTCCCCCTTCTCAAGAGCAGGCCCTTGCTTTAGGCGTGGGGGCCATATTTCTAATACAACATGGAACAGATTCTCAATAAGTATTTGTCGAATGAATGAATTTCAAATGACAACTGAGATTTTTGTGTGTGTGTCCCCAATGGGAAATGTTCTCTTCCACTTCTTAAGCGCATTGGTTGTAAATGACAAGCAGTCCTATTAGATAAAAACTAATCAGTTGGCACAGTTATCTGGGAAGCTTTGGAAAGGAATTCTTAGACCATATTTGGGACCAGTAGAAAAGAGTGTCATGATTAATTAGCAATGTCTATTGTGTGCATGGGAGCAGAGCATGTGATCTATTTGTTGTGAGTCTTCCACCTACACAAAGGTATTTAATTTTACCTTAGATAGGACTCTTATCTCCCTCTGCTTTGTATTTTGATGATGAGTGCCCATGCTTTACATCCCCTATTTGACAAGCAGGTTTTTTTAAGGCCAGGAATCATGTGTCTGTGCCTTAGTTTCCTTGTGTGCAAAACAAAACTGATACTGGAGTCTTCATATTATGAGAATTATAGGAGGTCATGCATTCTCATCAGAAAATGACACCTGGTCCACAGAATGTGCTCAAACATGTTACTTTAGTTACAGTCACGGCAATAATGATAATAATAATAGGTATTTTAACACCTAGAATTAAATACTAAGCCTTGTACAAGTAGGTAACAAAAATTGCTAACAAAAGCAGATGAACACTGTTCCTGAGGCTAAGAGCAATGAGTGAGTTGCTATGAAATATAAACATTTGTTGTTTGTAGAACCACACTTAAACATTAGCAAACTTTTTTTGCCAGTTTCATGGGGTCTTAGCAAAAGATGGAATAGCACTTTGAGAGGTCTGTTGGAGGTCTAATTCACATTTGAATTGTATTTTTAACCTTATGCCAAGTTAAGAAACCATGTAACAAAAACAAAAAAGAGGGGAATTACCACCTTGCATATCTGAGATGGATGCTTAACGACAGAAAAAGGAAAAAAACCCTCCAATGTCTTGCACTTATTAGCACAGTCCTCTTCCTTACCCTAAATTCAACAGAGCACTGTGAGAACATGTGCAAAGCGGTCCCTGCCAGCTGAGAGCCTTCATTCTGAGAGCTCCTTGGACAGTGGGAGCAGATCCAGTGACCTTCGGGGATAAGCACCAAATGTCCTTTCTGTGTCAGAAGCGCCAGAGGCACAAAAGTACATCTGCCTTCACCCCAGTAATGCAGAGTACAAGCTGTTCCACCTCTCTTCACCAGCTCGTCTCCAGCTAGTTACAGCCCCAGGTTCATTAAATAGGAGGCCGCACTCCCTTTAACCCCCTGAGGTACCACCTGTAATTATTCTGCTATTTAGAGATGTCAGGTCTTTGTATTTAGGGTATTCAAAGTGCATTCAGTCCCTGAGGATGGGAAAATGTGTTATAATGGAACTATAAGCAACTCCATTTGGGGAAAGATAGAAATCCCTTGTGGCACTAAAATACCTAGGAGAGAAATCCTTCAATGCCAGTCAAGTAATGTGCACAATAATGACCTTAATCTTCCACTTTGTGCCAAACACAGTGATGGGCAGTGTGTGACCAGTAAAAAAAAAAAAAGTGAACCCCCCCTTTCAGGAATCTTAATCTCCATTACGGTAAACAACATTCAGAAGCCAATGAGAAAGCAGGTGTTTTTGACCAAGGAAGAACCATACATATCCCTGGAAAGATAAGAGAGTGAAGAATCTAGGCTTGGGATCTAGATAGATCAGAGTTTGAATCTGGCTATGATTTTGGGCTGTACTCCCCCTACCTGATCTTCAGTTTTCCCATCTGCTAATGGCAGGATTTATTCCAGAAAGTTGTTATAAGGACTCAATGAGAAAATACATGTAAAATGCTTTAGTGTAGTGAGTAGGCACTCAATGTATCCATTCCCTCAGCAAATGTTCAATGTGCACACTGTGCAAGTTGTTAGCAAGACAGACACAGGGCCAGCTCTCACACAGCTTACCTTCTAGAATTATCAAATGATTCAAAAGGGGTTAACATCTTACTATGTGCCAGGTACAATAATAAGCTAAGCAGGTAAGCTCAGTATTTTCCCATTGATAATATTTATGAGGAAAATAAAAGAGCTTCACCATTAAGGACTTGATGGCCTATTTGGGGAAGGTTATATCTGAAATGAGGCCTGAATAATTTGCAGAAGGCTTCCAGCAAAGGACTGGAAAAAAAGTAAACAAAAAAACAAAACAACAACAAAAAACATTCTAGCCAGGGTTATATCAGTAAATGCTGAATGCTATTATTAATTTTTTTAGTTTTTTAATTCTTATATTATCCCCATACATTACATCATTAGTTTTAGATGTAGTGTTCCATGATTCATTGCTTGTGCATAACTCCCAATGCTCCATGCAGAATGTGCCCTCCTCAATACCCATCACCAGGCTAACCCATCCTCCCACCCCCCTGAATGCTATTATTAATAGTATAACTTGTTCTCAATTTCATGGTACAGGTTATATGAGAAGAAGGAGATCAGGAAAGTGATATGCCAGAGTGGGATGGAGACAATAGGGAGTTCTGAGCAGAGGAGCGTTTTAGCTGGATACTGAGTACTATTTAACAAAGACTACCAAATACAAACACTAGCACTAGACATTCACAGGGCACTTCAAACAAGGGCTCAGAGGAACTTAAAGTCACTCCCACTGATCTACCCATTGTCTAAGACTGCCTTTGCACTACAATGGCAGGGGTGAATAGTTAAGACAGAGACTGTTCATCTAGCCCACAGCACCCAAAATATTTATCATCTGGCTCTTTAAGAAGCAGCTTCTCAATACCTGCTTTAGAGGTTATAAAGCACATTTAAGTAAATAGTACTGCAGGGGCATTCCAGCAGATTTGGTGGGGTGAGCCCTACTGAAAAGCCTACTTATGCCGTGAAGCCCATATACATGGTCTGTCTCCAAGACCAAGAGTGTAGTTGAAGGCCCCTACTTGGCACTTAGTCAATATTGGTTTAATGTGAATGAATGAATCTGATGTTTGAGAGTTTTTTATTTTTTTTGTTTTTAACATAAAATAGTTAAGAAGGTCTTCCCCCCCTCACTTTACAGACAAGGAAATAAAGACCTAAAGTAGTTTAAAAAAAAGGGGGGGGAATGAGACTAGACCCAGGTGTCTCATAACTTCCAATTTGATGGTTTTTTTCCCATCAAGATGCCATAGGCATAATCAAATCTGGAGTGCCCACCTGCCAGCCCATACCCAACCTAAAGCATGAAGGGTACCTTCTTTCCTTATCATTAGCAAAGTCTCAGCCAAACCTCAGGTCTCCAGTCCCCCTGACACCTGACCCTAATTAATCACCATATGGTATTACTTCTGCTGGACCACTTGCTTGCCTTCATCCACAACTCTGTTCAGTCCCAGGGGGACAAATGGGAAGGTTCGGGGTGTTTGTTAATAACCATTCTCAACCAGCAATATCCGGAAGCTCCATGGACAGATACAAAGTTATGACCTCTAAAAACTCACTTAATGTATGCCTCTTCCACCTAGACCATCACATGGAGAAGGCAACAGTCCTACCATTCAGGGGTTAACTGAGGGGTTAATTGCTTCTTTGTGCTTATTAGGAAACTTTAGCAATGAAAAAATATTCTCAAATACTGCAACATGTTAGAAGCAAAATTATAAATTATCATCATTAACAGCAGGCTAAGGGGCAGAAGTCAGAGTTAGCCCAGGGATGCAGTGGAACAGATATGTAAGAGTTTAGACTCTGAAGATCCAGCCATCTGAGCTCAAGTCCTGCCTCTGCCAATCACCAGCTGTGTGAATTTGGACAAGTCACGCAACCTGTCTGAACTATAGTTCTTTCATCTGTAATATGGGAGCAATGCTATTACATATTTCATAGGATTCTCTGAGAACTCAATAAACTACAGCAATTTTTATAAAGCATTTATGAGGACCCTTGTGAACAAAAAGCACTTGTGAATAAAAGAAGAAACCAATGATGTCAATGTGAGTGATGTCACAGTGGTTCTGGCTCTGACGACTGTCAACCAGATGACTCTGCAAGGCATTGAATCTCTCCAAACATCAGCTTCTTTGTCTATATGGCAAGAACGATAATATTCTGTAGCTTATAGAGCTTTTGTGGAGACTAAATGACATAGGAAAGATAAAATACTTAGCAAAGATCCTGGCCTTTTTTAATGGGTTACTAAATGTCACTAAATGAAAACAAATCAAACAGAAGATGTTAATACCTGCCTGGCCAATTCACACAACTCTTGAAAATAAGAAAAAAAAAGATTATGAATATAAAAGTGCCTTCAATAAACTCAATTGCTCTGCATATATTGTGGGTTGTCAGGATTACTACCCAGCTGAGGAAGCCTGTCTAGTGTCTGTTTATTTGGCCTGTGATTTGCAGGTCATTCATGGGAGTTGAATGCTTCAGTGGCCAGGTGCTATGTGAAGCTAGGGATTAATTAACCTGTGATCTATGACTTTTAATTATTGTTCTTAAGTCTTACCTAATATTTGCAAGTGACACTTAAAAAGCCATATGGCCTAGCAAAAGCATTTGGGACTGAAACATATTGGCAGAGAGATTCTTCTGTGTTATTCCACTCCCCTGATTAGGTTTATGGAGAGAGAAGACACTTGCTGAGCTGGTGATTGGCAAGTTTCCAGACTGAATATTTAAAGGTTAGAATTTAAATACATACAAGCACACACATGTGCATACTACACGTGTCTGCACAAGCTCATACCAGAGCAGTGTGCCTGGCAGAATGGCATACACAATAGAATATGGGCTCTGAGGTCAAATGTACTTCAGGTTCCATTACTCACTCGCTTTATGAATGTAGGCAAGTCACGGGGCCCCCATCAGCATCAACTTCTTCACTTGAATAAGAATAATAAAAGCTACCTGGAAGGGTTGTGGCAAGGCTAAGAGATGAAATATGTAGACGCCTAGCCATAATTGACAATCAATAGAAGGTTATATCTAGGTCAATACTGAGTTTTTAAATGAGCCCTATGATTTTTTTTATGTGATCTTGTGTCATTTAGTTGAGTCTCAAATTCATCATTAATAAAATGGGGCTAATATGACCTACCCCATGGATTCGTTCTTTTAACCAGTATTTATGGAATACCTCTGTTGTAGCAGGCATGGTGGTAATTACTGGGAACATGATAATCAACATAAAAATATTGTCCTTTCCCTAATGGAGCTAAAAGTCCAAGGAAACAGAAGTATTAAATAAGTATAAATATAGAATGACTGCTTAGAAGAGATGTTGTAAGAGATTGTCTAGAGACTATAAAGGGAGAACCTATTTTGGATTGGGAATCAGGGAATGACTTTCAAAAAGAGTGACATTTAAACTTAGATCTTAAGAATGAATAGGAGTACAAAGCAAAGAATGGCATGAAGAATGTCAGACAGAGAGAACATGTATAAAAGCTCTGTTGAACAAGTAGTAATGGGGACAGACTCTCCTCTAGGCCCTGAGGATACAGTGGTGAAAAAACAGATCATTTCAGAATGTATGTTGTTTATATTAGTGAAGAATAAGGAAAAAAATGTATTTAAATTACTGAGCACAAGGCATGGCACAAAGGCAACACTCTACCTATCAAAGACAGTAATTAAGATCCCTACAGAAAAGATAATTACAAAACTAACAATCAGGGGAAAATAAGCTCTACCCACTCAAGGCAAAGTACTGTAACCATTTTTTGAACTTGGAAGAAAAAACTTTCCACAACTGTCTGTTTTATAAGAAGTACACTTCTAAAATTCACATTAAAGCACGAAGAACCTGGTTACTATTCAGTCTTTCCTTGGATTTGGCATCATGTCTGTAAAGTGGCTATCTTGGTCTCTCATCCCATCCTCAAGTGGGAACAATGGCAAAGTGGCCTACCTCCAAAAGATCCTGAGTATTCCATTTCTGGAAGGTTGCAATGACCACTTGGCATGGTTACAGCTGAAAAGATGTTCAGCCTTCTGTTTAGGAACAGCTAACATAGTCTCTGAAATTTAGTGATTTTGAGTGCTGGGCCAGTGGTAAGGAGGACACTAACAGATAAAACCCAGAGGCAAGCCAAGGACTGTCCTTTCCTAGAGATGTGACATGTGGAAAAGTCTCTGGCCAAGTCTCTGTCTCCTACTGATGCCTGAAATGCCACCACAGATGACTGGTTCTTTGGTTCAAGCAGAATTATCTTATAAACATCTGGCAATTGACACTAAGCATTCTGCGATCATAAAGGCAAAGAAACATTATTTTTATTTAAATTTAGAACTTCGAATGACCTATTCCAACATGTGCCTTTCTTTGAAGCAATTCAGACACAGAGAGAGGAAATGACATGTCCAAAGTCACACATCTTGGCAGTGACAAATCCAAGACCAGAACCTAGACCTCCCATCTATGATTTCTTCTCTTGGATCTTCTTTCTTTGAATCCACATTCTACAAATCATTTTCTTTTCCCAAGTTATTTCTCCACCATTGGACAATAGGTAACTGCTATAATGTTAGTTCAGGAGCTGGTAGTTGGCACAGAATAAAGGAATAAGGAAAAGGTACTCGGAATAATTAACAACATTCTCTGGCATTAGCCCCTTCCCAGCAGGTTCTGCCAAACCTCTGGAAATCTCTTCTCTGGCATCAATGACGAACTGATAACAAGAAGCAAGAGCAATGCCATCTTTGAGAGGGTGTCTGGGGGTTTAGAATAATCAAGGCTTTAAATCTTTCTTGCTGGCTGCTTTTTTTTTTTTTTTTTTTTTACAGTGAAATGCATTCCAGAACTTAGCCACTGTCTCAGAAGATAACTTTCATAAAAGGGATGAGGGAAAACTATCACAAATTTTCCCTGAACTTTTCTATGCCCTCTGACAGTGTAGAAAATGAGACTTTTCGCTTTGACAAGAAACCTCTAGGACATTCTGTTTCTTGGAAAGTTTATGCAGTAATAGTGGCATCCTTTCTTTAAAGACATAAGAAATAACTGAGCCAATATTTCCTTAAGCTTAAAATTGTGTGTATATAATGTTAGCTAACTGCTTGCTACCAACTACTCTTGAACCTATAGACTTCTTTCTAAATGGCCCTATCTGGCACCTAAACACTTCTCCACTTTTTGATAGGGCAATGGAGAAAACAGAACATAGACTATCTCTTCATGAGAGGAAATCGTGAGCTTTAGGACCCCATATTTTAGTCCTGGCTCTGCCAACCCTGGTTGACCTGGCAATTTTGGGCAAGTACCTTATCTCTAAGCCTCAATATTATTGTCTCTAAAACAGTATTTTCTCCGACCTATACAATGTTGTTTTGCTTTTATTGGTTTCCAACTTTAAAATAAGTAACTTTCACATAAATATCCTGACCTCTTTTAAAAACTGGAAGACCTAACCAACTGGATTAATAATCCCACATGATAATCTGTGGAGCTCTAGAGTGGCTGCTCAATGTAGAAGGGTGTGCCCACTTCAGTTTACTCCAGTCCCCAGTTCTGTATTCCTCAGCTTGGTTAACTATGTGGACCAAATAAGTCTTTGAGTTTGTGACCCTGAACTCAGTAATAGGCAAAGCATTCCCTATTCTGGCAGAGCTGATGCATCCACAAAATATTATTGAATATATTTGACGTGTGGACTCTTCCTACCATCTCAAATTATAGCACTTTCATACTAACTCACATTTTCTATACTCTGCTTTTACATTTTGATTAATGCTGCTTAAGTATTTGCACATTTTTTATTCCATTTTACCCTTTGTCCATATTAAGCATCATGATTCTCTATTTTGATCTCAATCTATGGGATCCTTACCTAAAATTTCTTAAAGCTTTTTTCCTAGCTTTCTCAGGGGTTCTTACACATGTTAAGTCAAATTTGCATTCTTCAAGAGATTGTGTACTGAAAATGCATACAATTATTTGATCAAGTAAATAGGCCTGTAGAAACACATTCAATTCTTATGAGCAGTCTTTTTCTTCATGTCACCTATCATGCCAACAGATAAAGTAAGAGGTAAGATTTTTATCTAATCAGGGGGAACTTGCCCATTGATTTCACCACCAAAAAATGCCCAAACTTTGGACATCCTATAGAAACACATATTAGTACCACCAGGGCAGATATTACTAGTGCTAATTCCATACTAGAAGAAATAACACATGGCCTCTCTTTCAAAGATCCCCTACTAAGGAGCTACTTCGCAACTAAGACAGTGCCAGATTTGTTGTCAACAAGGTTATGCAAAAGGGTACCAAAGACATTCATGAGTAAGATCCCGGAGATCTTTCCTTTCAACATTCTGATCAGATAATGAAGTCACTGGTGAAGGCATTTGATTCAGACCAAGTCATGGACATTCAATACTACTACCAAATGAGTTTTCACTGCATTACTTGCTTGTCTAAGTAGACTAGAAATTTCAGTCAATTTGAGTATTCTTTGGATATCCATCCTTTGGATGAATCATAGGAGGCACCTAGCTATCTAAACTTGTAGTTCATTCTGCTGTAGATGAAGGCTTTTCAATTGTCTGAATGCATTTTCCCTAGAGCCAAAGATAATGGCATCAAGTCCAATTCTTCAGCAGGACACTTCATAAGGTCAACATTCCTTATGAAGCATCATACCATGCCTTATTCTTTTCTCTTTAATCTCATTCTTCAAGCCCCAGTTAACATTCTACTAACTTATTTTTCCTTGACTACCCAACTTGATAGTGGCTTCTCCCCTCACTCTTTTGAATTCTTTTTAGCATTTATCAATCACCCATGCATTGAATAACTTTGTTATCTATAAAAAATTCACTATCTGAGAAAAGGATATAATAAGAGGTTCAGTTTAAAAATAAGACTAAAGTAGGCACTTGCGTGGCTCAGTCGGTTAAGCGTCTGCCTTTGGCTCAGGTCATGATCCCAGGGTCCTGGGATTCAGTCCCGCATCGGGCTCCCTGTTCAGTGGGGAGTCTGCTTCTCCCTCTACCCTTCCCCTCTGCTCGTGATCTCTCTCTCTCAAATAAATGAATAAAATCTTTTAAAAAAATAAGACTAAAGTTTTGTAGTAAACTATAAACAAAAATACATTTGAGAATTTATCTCAAAGTTCATACTTTATATATTAAGATTTAGATTTTTACGGCTATGCATTAATATTTAGAGTAATGAATGCATGAGTCAAAGGTTGGGGATGAAAATGGTGGAATTTTTCAGGAAAAAGAATAGGATAGTATGAAAGCAACATCTTTTACTTCATGCTTACTATATTAGAATTAAATATATTTTTTGCAACAGTATTTATGAGCCTTATCAATTTACCCAAGAGCCTCTGTTTTACCTTTGATACTAACATGATCTTTTCTCAAAGGCCCTATTGTTCATCATTCTTGGTAATTCGACCCTCCTCAGTTGACCGGGCTTACTCTGTCAGAGCCTTTATTTGTCGATGAATTTGCAAAATATTCTAGCATCATTTTTACAGGCAATAAAATCCTGCATCTTTTGCAAGATTTGCAATTTTGCTTTGCTAATTAATTGTTAATGCTTTTCTATGTATTATCTGACAATACAACAATCAGCAAGAGGCTGACCAGTACAATGCAAAGACATAGCAGCTCTTTTTAACACATGTGGACTGTGTTGAAACAAAATAAAAAGTCATTTGCAATTTACTAGATTCAGTGATTTTCTTTTATCATTGTAGGTTTATTTAGTCAGAGATAATAAAAGTACAATAATTGTGATGACAAAGACAAGATTGGGAGCTTGAATATCTTGATGTTAAAACAAACAAAAAAGTCCCTTCATACGTGGAAAAAAATCGGGAACAAATGATTTAGTCAAGTGATGCTCAAAAAGAGGCCACTGGACCAACAGCAGCACCTGGGGACATGTTAGAACATGTCAGAATGTCAGGAATGCAAATTCTTGGGTTACTGAGTCTGAAACTCTATGGGTAGAACCCTGAAATCTGTGTTTAAACTAGCTTCCAAGTAATTCTGATGTGTGCTTAAGTGTGAGAACCATTGATTCAGTCCAATCTTGTTTTACCGATGAAGAAACGGGCCCAGGGAAGAAGATGAGATGCTATTATTGAATTCCAAGAACAGGCAAGAGTCACATTCTTCTGATTTATGCAGCATTCCTTCCATCCTTTATACAACACCCCCAAAATATTATATTTACATGAGGCACACGAAGTATGCCAGATACTTATTTAATTATCACAGTTCTAGGAATAGTT